>NW_023994262.1:182500-312500 GCF_015586225.1 Lucilia sericata
GATGGTATCTTTTTGTATGTATTTGGATGGAGAAGTTGCAGTTTTTGCTTTGTACAACATATGAATGTTAAATTTTCAACGTAACATCTTGATTAAAGACAGTCAGTGAGTCGTCTGCCAGACACAAGAAACAGCCAAACGCCTACATAATGAGATTTTTCACCTTTTTCTTTTGGTATTTTAATTTATTTTGATTTTTTGCAGTATTTGTCAGCCGTTTTCTTGCAAATAGTGAGTGGGTCATATGCAAAAATTTGTATCTGTTGTATAGGGAGCTGTTAAAATAATTATAACAGTGAACAATGCATAATTTAAGAAAAAACTTATTTAAAGTGAAATTTGTAATTTACTGAAAAAAAAATATCTTGTCGTTGAGATATTTTCTACAGATTTCAAATAGACAATATGCAAACATCATTTTCACATCATTATTGTTGTGGTTGTGGCAATCATTATAATCAAGTTTCTAATAATTAAAATCTTTTTTTCCATAACACATCAATTATTTTGAGAAATTTAAATGTTTAAAGAAATTTAAAAAAGAAATGTGTAAAAAAGACAAAAATCTTTTAAATAAAGTCAAAGATCTTTTTTAATTTGTTTATTTTCAATCTAACCTTTATTTATCTAATTATTAATAATTCATAAAAAAGTCTTTATTAAATTTTTATAATTTCAATTCTTGACCCAATTTTTTTACATTTCCGTTGCTAAAATGTTAAAATCGCAGTTTAAACACAAAAGTCTATTGTTTGAAAAAAAAAAAAATCAGCCAGTCAGTCAGTAACTCAGTCATGTACAATCTCTATTTATAAGTCATGGGAATCGAAATAACAATGATAAAAATAAAATTAAAAAAAAACAGTTAAAAAACTAAATTAAATTATAAGCGAATTTTAATCGATTATAATCCGCTAAATTTACAAATTTACCGTTGCAAATATTTATCTAAAGTAATGTTTGCAATTATTCGATTGCAGCATTTTTATCCGCTTAAAACAAAAAAATTCCCAGACAAGATTTAGCTTTTAAAAGGAATTACCATAACAGTTGTTAATGGTTTATACCCAGCAAACAAAACAAATCAAACTTTTGCTATGTTCACACTATAACATATTTGACAAAAGTGACGAATGTACACGGATCGCTTGATTTGGCTTCATAACGACCATCACTTTTTTCTTATTGTTGATAGTATAAACTTAAACCTTTATAGTTCCAAGTCCAAATCATATCTTTAAAAAACATGAAAAAAAAACTTTCTGAATAATTTCAAACGACTTCTTCAATCACTCTCTTCTTATCAACGACTTCTTCTAGATTTGGTAAGTTGGCAGAGACACTAGACTCAATGACTCTCTTCTTATTGTCGATAAAACAGACTCAAAACTTTATATTTCCAATCCCAAATTCGATGTTTAAGAAAACATGAAAAAAACTTTCTGAATAATTTCAAACGACTTCTTCTAGACTTGGTAAGATGGCAGAGACACTAGACTCAATCACTCTATTCTTATTGTCGACTCAAACCTTTATATTTATCAGATGTTTATTGACTACTTTTAGATCTGGTTAAGGAGGCAAGTTACAGGGATCTTCTGATTTCGGTACTAACGAAAATCACAGATAATCGAACCTGGGTGATGCTAATTACATTACTTTGGAAGTAATTAAAGTTTTACCAATTACAATGGCTTGTAATTGTAATTTTGAAAGTAATTATTAAATTTTTGCTTCCATTACTATTACTCCTCTTGAATTATATAATTGTAATTGGAATATTTTGTATTACAATTACTTGTAATTACAATATATTGCAATTATGCTACTGTAACAGTTTCGCTATAGTTGGAAGCTCTTCCTTGAGAAAAAACTTCCGCTGCCAATTCCAATTATCGTGGAAACGACAAGCAAGTACTTAAAATGAATTACTTAATGTAATTACTCTCGCCAAGACTGCAGATAATTGAACCTTAAAACTTATTATTGTTATTATTTCAAAGTTTACATTTTGCCAATATTTACACTATGCGTATTCACCGATAGTAGCTATTTTATTTATATTTTAATAATAGTTTTAAATAAACTCATAAATCTGCACAGAAAACAACACATTTTTTTCAAGAAAATGTGTATAGAATTTATTATTTTTTTAGACCTCGACGTCTTAAGTTTTTTTTTTAAAAAAAGAGCGAAACTCATTTAGCATATTAAATACAAATTCGCAATGAGTTTGTTTTTTTTTCTTTTAAGATGACATCAACCAAATATAGTCGTAATATATTTTACAGAAATTTCTCCTTTCTTTGTGTGAACTTATGGCCTTTCTGTGAAATGGTTTTTAAAATTTAAAGCAGAGTAATACAATACAAATCATTTGACTTTAGCAAAAACCATGATAATGGTCGAATAAGTAGAGTTAAAGAGTTCAATATGACCTGCAGTTGCAACTGTGTATATTGTTTAATTTAAACTTTAATTGAGCTAGGAAAGAAGCTCCCTAATTTGGGTTATCAACCTAGTCCCATATACTACTCAAAATGAGCTTCAATCTTAGCTCAGTATACTATTAATTTTCAGGATGCGAAATCAACTTTTGCTTCTCGTTGTCGATTATGACACAATTCGGTCAACAACTTCGTCTTTAAGGTATACTAAAGCTTGAGAGTTAGACATCTAGTCTGAAATTTGTTTTATATCGCAATAGTAACATTCGTTAGGGCAATAGAGGGGTCACTTACTCATTTGTGCAGCCCTTTGGTTCACCATTGGTGGTTAAGTTCTCGTATAAATCTTAATGTTCTAGTCGATGGAGAGATTCAATATTTCATTAGGCGATAAAAATGTGCCGGCCCTAATACAATTCAAAGAATCTACAGAATCCCATCTCATTTTTGCCAAGAATGTCCTGGTGATATCTAAGTCCAAATTATCCGTTATATAGTCGCGTTAATTATCTTGTTAAGGGGCAAAAGCTTTTGTTATTTACCCTTTGTCAGCGTTATGAAGTCTTTTGCCTCTCTGAGTCCTAATATTGACTCGCACTAATGAAGAAATTAGGAGTCAACATAAGAACCATATTTTTCCCCAATGTATCTTTAGGGAATAGCAAATAATGTTTATTGTCCAATAAATGGGCTCGGTGCATTTCTTTTTTCCAAACAATTTACTTCTTGTTTGTCTTCACTTCGCTATATCCTCTCTTTTAAGGTCTGTTGTATTTCAACTGGTCAGACATTTTGTTCGAAATTGTTTTGTGCCATATCGTTCAAACAAATCTTATCAACAGGAAATATTTGTGGAAATGTTAAGCTTACTTCCTTTGACAAAACTAGTACGACTTAAATCCAGAGTATATTGGATCAAGCATGTATACAATTTTGTGGGTCCCAAGACCGATAGCTCTATGTCGTACAAGCAGACAGACAAAATCAATAATCGTTTAGTTGTCTTATTGACAGGAATTCAAGAACATTCCAAACCTGTATATTACAATATCTTACAATCCTACCCATTGTGTGCTAAAGAGGATCTTGGTTACATAACGTAAACATATTTATTAAATCGGCAACACTTTTAAGACCAGTTACTCTAATATAATATTCATATTTCTTATTTTCAACACCCTGTACTGTAAATGCAACCAAATAGCAACGTAAAGGCGTCGAACATGGATATTTCGTAAATAATATTTGCGGTATGCCTCACGCAACCACAATATACTTCGTAAACCAAACAGACAGACAGACAGCTTTCATATTGTTAGTGAAACTGACAGACAGTCAGGCAGTCTAGCTTACAGGCCGACTTAAAAATGTAATGGGTTTCAATTACAAACATTTTTATTTCACAATCAAATGTTGGACTAATCTGGTTAAAAAGACGGTTAATTTCAAATTTTATAAATAAAACTAAATTTGCAAATTTTTAAAACTTACCTTGAATTTAGTTTTGTAGTTAGATTTATAGTTTTTCCTAAATAAAATTATAAACCATATAAAAATGGTTAAAAAAATAAATATTTTAGAATTTAATTAAAAAAGTTTTTGTTCTTTCTTTTTTTAAGAGTTTTCAAAATTTAAAAAGATAATTTTTTATGAAAACTTAAAATTTTTTGTTTATTTTTAGAACTTTAAAAAAAAACATTTAAAAGTATTAAATAATTATTTTTTTTTTTGTTAAGAAATTTTCAAATATTTAATGTATCTTTAGAATAAATAAAACTAAAAAGAAATAAATTTAAGTTTTTTTTTTTTTTATTTATATTTGTATTCAACACACTTGAACAAGAAACAAAATGCAACTGAAAGTTGGCCACAATCGTTTTTAGCATTCAAGCGATTCCCATTCATTATTAACAAACAAAATGTATAAAACTTTTGTTAATGTTGTATAAAATAATAATAAAAACAACTACAACAAACGCAACAAGTCAAGAAGTAGAAACTACAAAGACAACAGCAACAATAATAACATAAAAATTAACTCTAATAATTTTTATAATGTACCATTTTAAAAACAATAACAATTGTTAAAAAGAATTCTCTTTAGAGTTTAAACTAAAGTTTAAAAAAAAATAAAAACCAACTAGAAAAAATAACATCATTAATATGTGACTTTTGGTAATAATGAACCAAAATATAAATGAAAAAACTAACGAAGGGGACTAGACTGTAATAATGTAGTAAATACTAGCTGACGAATGAATTATTAAAACAAAAACAATCTAAAAATTAAGCCGTAGAGAGAGAGCATGAGAACACTAACTAACAGATAGTTTAAGAGAGCAGTAGTTTAAATTTGTTAAATGTATAATGTAAATGACCTATAAAACCGGGTACTAAAAAGATTAAGCCGAAATAAAATTGCTGCATTTTATTTCGTTTAATTTATTTTAGTTTTTGCAGTTTCCTAAACTCGTTAAAGATATATTTGAAATCTTAATAAAAATACCAATAAAAATTAATGTTTATTGAGGTACTACGATGATTTTGGGCAAATTTAAAAGGCGAAGATAAATTGTGTTAACTGGTTTAAAATCTTTTTAAAAAAATTAGCACAGATAGCAATCAGCACTTCCTTAGCCACACTGATTTTGTTTACTAGGGGAAATGATATGATTTAATGGCTTCAAAGAAATGAGATATGTATGTATAGTAATTGGACAATTGACTCTATTTGGAATTATGTCACTTTAATTATACCCTTCACCTTGGTGAGAATTGCATGTATATAAGTTTTCCTATTCCAAATATATTTAAATAATTATATTCCAAGTACTCTTAGAAAGCGAATTTAAAATTCAGCATCTATATTTTCTATAATTTTATAAGATTGATGGATCTACCTATCTATCTATCTATCTATCTATCTATCTATCTATCTATCTATCTATCTATCTATCTATCTATCTATCTATCTATCTATCTATCTATCTATCTATCTATCTATCTATCTGTCTATCTATCTATCTTTCTATCTTTATATCTATCTATCTATCTATCTATCTATCTATCTATCTATCTATCTATCTATCTATCTATCTATCTATCTATCTATCTATCTATCTATCTATCTATCTATCTATCTTTCTATCTTTATATCTATCTATCTATCTATCTATCTATCTATCTATCTATCTATCTATCTATCTATCTATCTATCTATCTATCTATCTATCTATCTATCTATCTATCTATCTATCTATCTATCTATCTATCTATCTATCTATCTATCTATCTATCTATCTATCTATCTATCTATCTATCTATCTATCTATCTATCTATCTATTTATCTATCTATCTATCTATCTATCTATCTATCTATCTATCTATCTATCTATCTATCTATCTATCTATCTATCTATCTATCCATCTATCTATCTATCTATCTATCTATCTATCTATCTATCTATCTATCTATCTATCTTTCTATCTTTATATCTATCTATCTATCTTCAATCAATTCCAATTATAAATGTTATTTAACAAACCTTTCACAAACAAAAGTAATTTTCAAAACATGAAATAAAAGAACTTACCAGATTTTAAATTCGAAATGGGTGTGCTTAGATCATGCACCAAATTTAGCACATTTAAAGTACACACTAAAATGTACTTAATTTGCTTTAATCACAATAAAATAAATCTCATAAGTTTATTCCCTTCACTTACGGTTTTTGTTTTATTTTTTCTATTTCAAATTTATTTTCGATTTTTTTTTTTTTTCGTTTTTGCATTGTTGTTAGTACTTTATTTTCGAAATTACATACGTTACGCTATACAACCGCAAAATATATACTTTTCAAAAAATGTTAAAGTTAAAACAAGCTTGTAGTGATACGTGTACTCCTCCTACTTCTATGTTTTTAAGTTAAAAAGTTATCAGCAAGAAAATCGTCTGCCTCAACGTAAAGAAAAACTAATAATAATGAAAAACAAAAAGTGAGAAGATGTATGGTAGGAAACAGAATTTCTCAATGCTTTGTATAAGGAAAATAATAAACATTTTAAATAAGTAAATTTATATTTTCGATTTGGTAAACTCTGGTTTAAACGTTAAACAATTGAAATTCCAATAACTTGTGGTAAATAGTTTAAAAGTGAATTATTTAAGCATGAACTTTGCTTTAGTTTAAATTGAGTTTTTTGTTGTTGTTTTTATGTATATGCAAGTACTAGCAAGTAAATGTACATAAACATTTTGTACTGTTGTAATTTAGAGAAGGTGTAGTTAGTTAATTTATTTCGCAGGGAGTTTATACAAAATATGTTTTAGAGCGAATGAAGATTTTAACAATTGGATTAGCAGTATTTCGTGCTAAATATTTAGAATTGCTATTACATAATGAATGTTTTAAATTTGTAAAAGAGAATTCATCGTGAACATAATCGAATTAATTTTGAAATTGGAAAAATAAAAATAATAATTAAATAACTAAAATTACTTCAAAAATAAAAGCTTTAAACATTTTTTCGAATATAAACCTTTAAAATTGCGAACATAACTAAAAGGCTTTTTGAAAATTGTTATAATTTTTTGCCCAGGGATGCACGTCCAATCACCGCCAATCTATTACAACAACAACTTAGCCAATCTGAACAAGAAACGTACTGTAAACAAAGCCAACTATTAACATAGATAAGAGGTAAAAATCCATCAACTTATTGCAGGATATGAAGGAGAAGCATTTATTTACAGCAATTTTAAGTTTGGCTGATTGGCTTATAGAGTGCTAAAGCTACTCTTCGCACATCATTTCAGGGAGCATTTTTTTAATCTACCTAAGACTAGCTGGCAATGACCCGTAACATTTTTAAAGATGATGAAGTGTTCATACTGCTAAACTAGACAGCTCAGTATGTGCTACTTATAGTATTATGTATTTTAAACATTAAACTTACCCAGAATTCATTTTCTTAAAGATCTTCCAAAGATCCATTCCATGAAGAAAAGTCAGCGGTGTTTGATGTTTTTTTTTTTAAGTCACACATTTACATCACTGCAAAATAAGTTTTTTTAATTTGTATCCCTCGAAAACATTAAAAAGTCCATAAAAACATTCAAAACTCTTTAAATTCTTGTTAAATTTTCCAAATATCTATTACAATGCATTTTTACAACAACAATCCTTAATTTTCCCCCCCTAATGTTTGACACAAGATCACAGGGTAGGCAAGATATATTAATTATAGCTTGGTTTGACATATAGAAATTATAACGGTAATATATTTACATTATAAAACAACCATGGTAAATTACAAAACACACAAACAACCATATACATTTTTACGCCTACGCTTTCGTAAAATAGACATTTTACACAAAATTCACTTAAAAATTTATATTTCCAACATTTATTTATCATTCAATAAATAATTAATTTTATTTAGTTTAATTATACCCTTAATTTATGTTATTTTTATTTATCGATGCTAAAAATATAAACCACTACCATTTGATTTGTTTACAAATACCTTTTTAAGCAACTCTTATGCTAAATTGACATTTTTTTCTTTTACTGGGCAGGGTGCACTTATAAGGTGAAGTCAATTCTACAAAAACAACAAAAGTAGATAAGATACTAGGGTTCTATAAATCGACTTTCGAATAATCGAACAATCGACTTTTTGTCGAAAAAAGTCGAAAAGTCGAAGTCGACTATTTTGTTCCAAAAAAGTCAATAAATCGACTATCGTCTATGAAAAAAGTCGAAATGTCGACTTTGTAAATAAAAGTCGAAAAGAGTCGAAAAAAGTCGAAAAAAAGTCGAAAAGTCGGAAAAAGTCGAAAAGTCGGAAAAAGTCGAAAAGTCGAAAATAGTCGAAAATTTTAAAAAAAGTGGAAAAGAGGTCAAAAACTCTAAAATAGTCGGAAAAACTCGAAAAAAATAAAAAAATAGTCGAAAAAAGTCGAAAAAAAGTCGAAATAAGTCGAAAATAGTCAAAAAGTCGTAAAAAATCGAAAAGTCGAAAAGTCGGAAAAAGTCGAAAAGTCGAAAAGTCGACCATTTATAAAATACTAAAAGTCGAAAAGTCTAAAAGTCGACTTTTAAATAAATGAAAAAGGTCGAAAAGTCGAAAAATCGACTTTTCATAAAATGGAAAAAGTCGAAAGGTCGAAAAGTCGACTTTTAACTAAATGCAAAAAGTCGAAAAGTCGACTTTTCGTTTCAACTATAGAACCCTATAAGATACTTCTGTCAAAAAATTTACCGTGTTTTTTTAATTTACCTTAGAAAAAAACAATCCCACATGCCCAAAAATCTCTTTACGTAAAGTAAATATGTATTATAAGATAAAATTTATTAAAAATTATACATGAATTGAAAAATAGAATATTATTTATTATTTACTTATTAAAAAAGTAAATAAATTATCAATTAAAATAACAAAAAATTAGTATTAGATTATAAAATTGTAAGTATGTAGTAGCAAAAATACAAATTATATACATATTATTTTTTATCAGTCAATATTGGGAACTTATAATACCGTGTAGATCTCTACCATTGTCGTATAAGAAATATATAATGATCTTTATAGAAATGTGACCAAACCACTACCATGGAAAGTTGTTAAAAATTAAGATATCTATGATAAAATCAAGTTTTAATAATTTTATTTACAATTGTGGATGTTTGTACTCTCAATTGATTAGTAAAAAGTTTCCTATAATTGATAAAATAGATGCATATTTAAGACAAATAGTTTGTGCAATTTTTGAGTATTTCGCATAAATTTACTACGGATTAAAATGATTATAAAATTTATTTATTAATTTTTTGCTCTAAAAATATAATGAATCCCTAGAATGAATTCTGGCAACTCTCAAAATAAAAAAAAATGATCAGCTGTTGAATTGACTTCACCTTATGAGTGCACCCTGTTACTGGGTTTACACAGCCAGACGTCGTTGTTGATTACTTGCACATTTGCAAACTGTCAAAAAACAAGCTAAACTAAAAGAAGAAAGAAGAAAAAAATTCTGCTGTGTTGTTTCGAAAAAGAAGCAGCAAAAAATTATTGCAAATTTTTTAAGTAAAAACCATATTAAAAGGTAAGTTTTGTGTGAAATATTATAATAAAGATAAAAAACTAAAAATTCGTATGCAAATTATTAGCATGGATCGTTTATTACGTTTGGGGCGGCGCTATGCCTCAAGCTCCACCACCAACTGATGCTCCTGTAGTGGATACTGCTGAACAAGTTTACATTTCCTCTTTGGCTCTATTGAAAATGTTGAAACATGGTCGTGCTGGTGTACCCATGGAAGTTATGGGCCTTATGTTGGGTGAATTTGTCGATGATTATACCGTGCAAGTCATTGATGTCTTTGCTATGCCTCAGACGGGTACCGGTGTTTCGGTAGAAGCTGTAGATCCTGTATTTCAAGCCAAAATGTTGGATATGTTAAAACAGACTGGCCGTCCCGAAATGGTGGTAGGTTGGTATCACTCTCATCCTGGTTTTGGTTGTTGGTTATCCGGTGTCGATATAAATACTCAACAGTCATTCGAGGCTTTATCCGAGAGAGCCGTTGCCGTAGTAGTAGATCCCATACAATCGGTTAAGGGTAAAGTTGTTATAGATGCCTTCCGTTTAATCAATCCCAATATGTTGGTATTGGGTCAAGAGCCTCGACAAACCACCTCCAATTTGGGCCATTTACAAAAACCTTCAGTGCAGGCTTTGATACATGGTCTAAATCGCCATTACTACTCGATAAGTATCAATTATCGTAAAAATGAATTGGAACAGAAAATGTTATTGAATCTACACAAAAAATCCTGGAAGGATGGTCTTACTCTGGAGGATTACAATGAACACTGTTCGATAAATGAGAATACAGTACAAGAAATGTTGGAATTGGCTAAGAATTATAATAAGGTATGTTTTGTCTTTTGAAAAGGAAAAATAAAACAAACATTAATTTGGATTTTTTGTTACTTTTAGGCCTTGGAGGATGAAGAGAAAATGACTCCCGAACAGTTGGCCATTAAAAATGTGGGCAAACAGGATCCTAAACGTCATTTAGAGGAGAAAGTTGATAAGGTTATGCAAAATAACATTGTTCAATGTTTGGGTGCTATGCTTGATACTATTGTTTTCAAATAATTTATGCATTTATTTTTTGCAAAACAAAATTTTCTTAAGGCCTTGAAGGCTTATTTTCTTATTTTCTAATCTTTTGTAATAACGAACAGCAAACAAAAATATGAAACACACAAAAGAATTAAGCATATTTTAAACTTTAATTTAAATAAAAACAAAGAAATTATTTTATAAATTTGTAGTTTAAAAATTGTGTTAGTCTTCTATGGGTACAATTGCTTCTATATATGTACTTGTTCTGTCGCACACATAAATAGGGAAGTAATGGATTTGTGTCGATTTGTGGTCTGTTTTTTGTTTTCTGTAAGCCCTTAATATCTTCGGGTACAAATCATTTTTGATCAATCTTCCAGATATGCTTTAGACATGTTTTCTATTTAAAACCAGCAAAATAGGTCCCCAAATAACGAAAAATATTATTTGAAATATCATGGTCTGTGTGAGTTATAGATAAGCCAGTCCAACCATTACAGATAGCGATGATTTAGCGAAGCCATTTGAACTTTCTAAAGATCCAAGATATCATTAGGATATAAATCAAGAATAATTACATTTGACATGTTTTCTAGATCTTTGATATAAACAAAATCGGTACATAAATATCTGATATATAAAAACTTCGAAAAAAGTTATTTTAAATTAAAAGCTAATCATTATGTATAACAAACTCTATAAAAACTTTGTTAAATACTTTATTTTACATTTTTGTATGTTTTAGTTTTTTATATTACTTATGAACTCTAGAAATCGCAAAAATATAAAACTTTCCTAATACCACACACATTTCACAATTCCTACATGAAAACCCTACATTTTGTACTAAAATTTTGCAACTCTGTTGCTTAACATGAATAGGAAAAAAATTTGACAACTAATTGTCAAATATCATTAAAAGAAAAAAAGTCGTGTAATTGATTGATTAAATTGCTTTTTTTTAATCATTTGGTGAAATTTTTCCTCTTAATCTCTTTAATAAAAATTAAATCTACAAAATAATGGGCTTATTAGGAGGACGCAACATATCGCTGGCATTTTGCATATGCATAGCCTTTGTCTTGATTGGCAGCATAAATGTAGAGGCCGAAAAAGAAATACCGACAACAAAGTTTGGACAAAATGTTGGGGGACCCACCATGACTTTCTTATATTGGTAATTTTTACCACAAAACACAAAATTAAAAAAAAAACAATGAACAACATTTTTAAAATTTCAGCTATTCCTGTGGCTATCGCAAAGCTTTTGAGGATTATGTTAACATACTATCAGAGAAATATCCACAGATTTCAGTGACAGGTGGCAATTATGATCCACCCGGCATGAATATGTATTTCTCGAAATTGATATTTGCTGTGAAAATCTTACTCATTGTTGTGATAGTATCATCTTTTGATATATTTGGAGCTATTGGCCAAGCCACTCCCAGCTGGTGGCGTCATTTGCTGGACAATAAGTTGTATGCCTGTATGATGATATTTTTCGTAGGCAATATGTTAGAAGGCCAGGTGGGTTTATACAAAAAAAAAAAACACTTATCTATTTATTTACCTTTGTGATAACAAAATTATAACTATCTTTTAATTGTATTACTACTTTGCTTATCTTTTTTTTTAGTTGGTTTCTTCCGGAGCCTTTGAGATTTCATTAAATGATGTGCCTGTTTGGTCAAAACTACAAACTGGTCGTATACCCGCTCCCCAAGAGCTTTTCCAAATCATCGACAATCAACTGCAATTTGGCGATAAAATTCAAGAAAATCCCGAATTTGTGAAATAATAATTAACTTGTAGCTGCGCTTGCAAAACAGCACATTTGTAACAATTTTTAAGACTTCATCAGCAAATTTATCAAAAGAAATTGTATTTTGTTTATTTTTTTTTAATGTTTAGACTTAGGTTTAAATGCAAATATTTCTTTAGACCCTCTTCCTAGTGTCTGTTGTAAAGGAAGTGTAAACTTACGTTTTAACATTAAAGATTTGTAACTTTTCAGTTTTCTCCCATTTTTAGTTAAATTTTTCTTATCAAACCTTTATTGTTCCTTGTAACTGTAATTTTTAAAACGTATTAAACATTATAAATCATTTTACCCTTTTTTGTAAAATAAATAGTTAAAATAATGGGATTAAGTTTAAAATGTTGTTTTGGATTTTTGTTAACGAAATCGAAAATAAAAGATAATAAAAGAAAATTAAATAGAGGAATATCGAATAAAGGGTACGAATGGTATTTTTGAAGGAAAGGACTAAATTCAACTTGACATTTATGAATTTAAAGGCTGGTAAGATCATCTCATCTTAATCTTGAGTTTTTTTTTAAATTTTCAGAATATTTGAATGCAATTTCTGAATTTAAGCTTTTTAGTTATATTCGATAAATCGAAGTTAAGTTCGAAAAATTATGAGGATTGATAAAACTTTTTTAGTTTTATTTGAGAACTTTTTCTAAATTTTTTGTAATTTCGAACTGGAGAATTTTGAAATAAATTTTCAAATTTTCGAAAAAATTTAATTTCGAAAACATAAAATTAAATTCGAAAATCTGTAAAAATATTATTTTAGTTTTATTTGAAACCAATTTCGAATTTGAGGATTTTAAAAATGGAAGAAATTAAATTCGATAATGTTTTGTTAGAAAATTATCTAAATCTCTTTAAATTTTCAAATTTAGAGTTTCAGAAAATAATGTTTGAAAATTCCAGAGAATTTATATAAAATACTAATTTAGTTTAATTTGGGACCAACTTTGAAACTTTTTTAATTTCGAACTCAAAGATTTTGAAAATTTAGAAATTTTCATAATTTTTAATTTAAAGCATTTCTCAACATATCGGAATTTAGACGTTTTAGTAATGTTCGAAAATTCGAATTCGAAAATATTCGGATTTTCTTAAAATTTGCACGATTTATAAAACATTTTTCTATGTAATCAGAATTTAAGTTTTTTAGTGATTTTCGAAAATTCGAACTTATATTCGAAAATTTTCGAAAACTCTTAAAATTTTCTTTAAAACATGAAGGTTAATAAAATTATATTCTCGGTATTATTTGAATATAATTTTAAACACTTTTGCATTTTCGAACTTAAGGATTTTAAAAATTTTCATGAATTTTGAAATAATATTCAAAATCTTCAAATTAAATGCCAAAAATTCAAGAATATTAAAAAAAAATACATTGTTTCATAATTTTAACTTATTAGTGATGCTCGAAAATACGAAACCGAATTCTAAGTTAGGTTTGAAAATTTTCAAAATCTCTTAAAATTATGAAAATTCATAAAACTACAATTTTAGTTCTATTTGAGAACAATTAGCAAACTTTTGAAATTTCAAACGTTATACTTTGTTTCAAACATTAGGATTTCGAAAATACTTTTAAAATTTTAATGGATTTTCAGAATATAAGCCTTTAAAGACATGTTCGAAAATTCGACCATAAGTTCGAAATTTTTAAAAGAGTAGAATTGTTTTGTTGATTTGGAAAAAATTGATTTCTTTTGTGTAAAACCTTTAGTGAAAAATCAGTTATTTTAAATTTTTTTTATTATTATTTATTGTATATCTTTCTTTTGTTGTTACTTAAGTTTAAACACTAAACATTAGATTTATTACAAAAAACATATTAAAAAAAGAATTTCATAAATTCGTTTAAATGGCAGATAAGAGAATGTTGTTGTTGTTGTTGTTCGATTAAATTTTCTTTTTATTTCACATATTTTAGTTTTATTAAAAAAAAAAATGCTTGGAAATAAGCAAATTTTAATTATTTTTGGTATTCGTTTACTTAATATTTATAAGAATATTAATTATTATTATGTATACGTAAATATTATTATAAAACATTAATTATTTCTTATTTTGTTTCTTGCATTTAATTAAATTTATCTCTTCTTCACTTTTTATTTATTTATATATATTTAAGGAAACGGTTTAAATTGAACTTTCAACTGGTGTGCAGTACGAGAATAAAAAATACATTAACTGGGACTTCTTAAAACACTGGGAGAGAGGGAGCACGAGAGGAAGACAAAATTTATTAATAAGTAGGAAGAGAGCATGGTGGGGGAGTGGAGAAAAAAAACTACAGATGTTTGTATTATAACTGCTAGTTGTTGAATCTCTATGATGAGTTCTTAATACAAACTTGACATCTTGAGACCTTTTGTAGCAGATTGCCAGCCTTAAGGGTCTCCATAGCGGGTCTTTGGAATTGTTGGTATTCTTCCATAGTGACCATCCAGAAACTGGACATGGTCTCGTAGAAGTGGCAGTGACCTTTGCCGCCGTTACACTCAATGAAGGGTGTGGTGCGGAAATCTTGTAAGCAGGAACCAGGTGAGGACATATCTTGACCACCACCTCCATTACCTGCGGCAGTGTGCTGAAATATAAATTATATCGTTAAATAGAAATACACAAATTGTCGGATATATGAGATATGAGAAACTCACCATCATGAAACTGTAACCGATCCAGAGACCTTCCCAACCATTTGGACAGCTTGGAATGTCTAAAGATTGACTGTGAATGGAAATGACATTTGATGGAGCCTCGCATACGGTACAACGAGAAATGTAGTTGCTGACATCTTGAGCTGGAACTGGCATCATTGGCAAAGGTGCCGATGTGGTCAACCAGAATGATTTATCGTTTCTGGAGGCATAGTTGCAAATATTGTTGGCACCGCAAGAGAGTACGGGCAGAGTAGAGAAGCGACGTACACAAGAACCGGGGGAACCCAAATCTTGGTTGTGGGCATAATCGTTACCATCGACGTACATGAGAGAATAACCAGTCCACAATTCAATGTGGCCAGGTTCGCAACGTGGTACTTCTTCGGATTGACTGTGTTTGACCAATAAAATGCCGGTAAGATAATCTTGGGCAGCAGTGCAAGGGGCACCAGGTTCACCCTTAGGACCGAGAGCACCGGGAAGACCTTCGCGACCCATGGGACCAGGAAGACCTTGATCACCCTTCATACCGGGACGTCCAGTGGGACCAGTAAGACCAATTAAACCTTGATCACCCTTTTCACCGCGTTCACCTTGCAAGCCAATCAAACCACGAGGACCAGGAGCACCACGTTCACCCTTTTGACCGTCTCTACCAGGATAACCAGGTTCACCTTTAGGACCGGGAGGAGGTACCATACCAGGTTCACCTTTATCACCCTTAGTACCAGGTTTACCATCGCGACCGTTAATACCAGCAGGACCAGGATAACCCTTTTCACCGGGAGCGCCAACAGGACCAGGCAAGCCATCGAGACCACTCATACCCATATCACCCTTCATACCAGCACGACCAGGTAGACCAGGGGCACCAGTGAAACCTAAATCACCCTTTCACCCTTTTGTCCTTGGAAGCCAGGAGGACCCATTTCACCCTTAGGACCGGGATAACCCATATCACCCTTAATACCTTGAACACCGGGCATACCGTCATGACCATCTCTACCAGGTTGACCTACTAAACCGCGATCACCTTTAGGACCTTGGGGACCAGGAACACCAGGAGGACCATGGCACCAGGAGTACCTGGAAGACCAGGCAAACCCTTGTCACCCTTAAGACCAGCAGGACCAGGAGCACCTTAAAAAAAATAAACGTTAGGAATGCTAATTGGGCCGAAACTTCCTGAAACTTACCTTCACGTCCATTTTACCAGTACGGCCAGGCAAACCCTTTTCACCCTTAATTGTCAAACCAGGAGCACCAACATCACCTCTGGGACCCATATCACCCTTCATGCCGGGGAGACCATTCAAACCAGGAGCGCCAGGTGGACCAGTCATACCGCGATCACCTTTAGGACCATTGAAACCAGGTGCACCTTGATTACCCTTAAGACCCATAGGACCAGGCAAACCAATTAAACCAGCTTCACCCATTTCACCCTTGTCACCCCTGATGGTGAAAGGTTTAGCATCTAAACCAGCGGGACCAGTCAAACCACGTTCACCCTTAGGACCAGGAGCGCCAGCGAAACCAGGTAAACCTGGTTCACCTCTTTCACCCTTGGCACCATTGATACCGGAATAACCACGTTCACCCTTGTCACCCTTAAGACCCATGTAACCAACTGGACCAGGAGCGCCGACTTCACCGGGTTTACCATCCATACCAGGAGCTCCGGGAACACCAGGAAGACCCATTTCACCCTTAGCACCCTTGGCTCCCATAAGACCAGGCAAACCTTGGTCACCCTCATACCTTGGGCACCATCACGTCCATTCATACCATCACGACCACGATCACCCTTCTCACCAGGAAGACCGGGACGTCCGTGCATAGCAATACCAGCAACACCCTTTTCACCTTGCATACCAGGAGCGCCAGGAAGACCATCTTCACCGCGTAGACCAGGTGCGCCAGGTTCACCCTTTTGACCCTTTTCAGAAGCATCACCAGGTTCACCACGAGGACCCATTTCACCAGTGAAACCACGATCACCCTTTTCACCATCAAGACCGGGAATACCGTCAGCACCGGGGGGACCAACTGGACCTAAATCACCCTTAACACCCATCAAACCAGGAGGGCCAGGAGGACCTCTAGGACCAGTCAAACCATCCCTACCAGTTAAACCACGTTCACCTCTGTCACCCTTGGCACCTATATACAACATAATTAGGATGATGAATTAAAATAGTTTTCCAATCTTTATGTAACTTTAAATTACTTACCGGGAATACCAGCTGGACCAGGAGGACCACGTTTACCAGGTTGACCGGTAACACCGGGGGAACCTTTGGGACCATCATTACCAGGAGCACCGCGTTCACCCTTCAAACCAGGCATACCGACCAAACCGGGATTACCAGGTTCACCCTTTGCACCATCACGACCTTGTACACCATCAACACCAGGAATACCGGGAGGACCTTGTGGACCGGGGGGACCAATTGGACCCATATCACCCTTGGCACCATCAACACCAGGCATACCAGGGGCACCAGGATAACCAGCATCACCCTTGTCACCAGGATAACCAGGAGGACCGTCTTTACCGGGGGGACCATAATTACCAGTGGGACCACGTTCACCTTCTCACCGGGTTAAACCAGGACGACCTTGAGGACCACGAGGACCAATACCAGCAATACCCATTTCACCCTTTTGACCAGGAGCACCAGTTCTACCGGGAGGACCATTGAAACCATCTTTACCGGGGTTACCAGGAGCACCAATTGGACCTTGGTTACCCTTTTCACCACGAGGACCAGTCAAACCACGAGCACCAGTTGGACCTACTGGACCTTGTGGACCGCGTTCACCTTTCTCGCCAGGTCTGCCAGCATCACCCTTTATACCTTGAACACCTTGTGGGCCAGGATTCCTTGAAGACCGCGATCACCCTTGTTGCCTTTAGCGGGTACTGAAGCATATCAACAGCACAGGAGCCAGGTTCGCCCTTTTCACCTTGGGGTCCAGAGAAACCTTTGTCACCCTTGGCACCATCAAAACCGGCACGACCAGTGTCACCCTTAATGCTTTGACCAGGAATACCATCAAGACCATCTCTACCGGGAGTACCAGGAGTACCGTCAGAGCCGGGAGGACCCATAAAACCTTTGTCACCCTTGGCTCCCATTTCACCTTTTTCTCCGTTTCTGCCGGGTTCACCTCTTTCACCACGTTCACCCTTAAGACCAGCGGGACCAGGATAACCACGTTCACCCTTGTCACCTTTCTCAGCTTCGATTTGGTTCAAGTCAATAAGAGCATCTTTACCAGGGGGACCATATGGACCAGGGGCACCAGGAAGACCATCTTTACCCTTTTCACCAGGAGCACCGGGAGGACCGGCAATACCATCAGCACCGCGTTCACCAGGATAACCACGTTCACCAGGAGGACCACGAAGACCAGGTTGACCAGGAGCGCCATCAACACCGCGTTCACCTTTGTCACCCTTTTGACCATAAGGACAGCTTGAGCATTTACCACCAATATCACCTTTAGGACCCATGTCACCTTTTTGACCGGGGGTACCAGGACGACCGGCATCACCCTTTTGACCAGGGGCACCAATACGACCAGGAGTACCAGGACGACCTAATTTGGAGTCACCAGGAGCACCGACATTACCAGGGAAACCGCGTTCACCCTTTTGACCCTTTGCGCCTGGCATACTAATTAAATTTTAAAACAACATTGTAACAATCACGCATTAAAGTCAAACATAAGAATAAGGTTAATATTTACCCAGGAATACCATCATCACCCTTAAAGCCTCTTTCGCCATAGCCAGGAAGACCAGCCTCACCCTTTTGACCTTTCAGGACCTGGTGGACCAGTGTGACCAGTAGGGCCTTGAGGACCCATTGAACCTTCACGACCTGGATTACCTTTCTCACCCTTTTCACCGGGAGGACCTTCAACACCATTGTGACCAGGAACACCGGGACCACCTTTAGCACCAGGCAAACCTTGGGGACCAGGAGGACCATCAAAACCATCCAAACCTTTAGGACCGGGAGCACCAGTGTAACCACGAGGACCTTTAGGACCAGGAGCGCCAGGGGAACCACGGCCACCACCGGGGGGACCAGGAGGACCAACAAGACCACGTTCACCAGGTTGACCGGGACGACCAGGTTCACCCTTTTGACCGGGTTTACCAGGCAAGCCATTCAAACCAGTATCACCACGATCACCCTTTTGACCGGCAGGACCAGGAGGACCATAGCTACCTTGACGACCCTAAATTTAAATAAATACAGCAAATCAGTATGTAAGACGAGGAAGAATTCTTAAAATTTCTTACTCTATCACCGGAAGGACCAGGAAGACCTTTTTCACCTTTCATACCATCACGACCAGGTTCACCTTGGAAACCGACTTCGCCCTTTATGCCAGCTGGGCCAGTATCACCTTTGTCACCCTTTTCACCACGTTCGCCGCTGTACGTTTCTTGTCCAGTCAATTTATGTTTGCGAGCAGGTTCACCCTTTTGACCCTTTTCACCTTTCTTACCGGGTTGAGGACGAGCAAAGCAGGGAGCACCCTTTTCACCCTTTTGACCACGGTCACCACGTTGACCAGGAGGACCATATGCACCAGTATCACCACGATCACCCTTGGGACCAATAGGACCCTCGGGACCAGGATTACCAGAACGACCAGCAAAACCAGGTTCACCCTTCTCACCCTTAGCATAATCACCATTTTCCTTAGCAGGTTCACCTTTTTCACCCTTAGCACCGGGTTGACCAGGATAACCACGAGGACCAGTCATACCGCTGAGACCGGTAACACCAGGTAAACCTTTTTCACCATCACAACCGTCTTTACCAGGAATACCAGGGGCACCGGGATTACCAGCAATACCCTGAATACCGGGCACACCAGCCATACCGGGAATACCAGCTGTACCACGTTCACCCTTAAGACCACGAGGACCTTCTGGACCGGGATCACCCTTTTGACCCTTGTCACCTGGAGGACCTTCGGGACCGGGATAACCAGGCATACCCTTGGGACCGGGAGCACCGATGGCACCTTGAAGACCACGGTTACCTTTTTCAGCAAAACATTTTGGTATGCAACCGACTGTACCGCTAGTACAATTTGAGGGTACTTGACCGGTACGGGTGGTTGTAGCGCTATCAATTACAGCATAACTATCATCAATGGGATTTCTGGGAGTTTCGACTTCAGGTCTATAATGTTTGGCGGAGTTATAGATAGCTCCAGTATCGGCAGTTTTCCAAAATTGCTTTAATAAATTAATACAAACGTGAGTTTTTTAACTATTTGGATTTGAACTTAACAAAATTAGAGTTATGGCTTTAGAATTGTATTTTACATTTTAATAAGATAACTAGGAACGAAGTTTTGTTGGATTTCATTCAGGTAAAATTTATTTATTTCAAAATGGGGGGTTTTTCTTAATTTGGTTTAAAATAAATTATTTAGTATTTCTACTTACAGCATTAATTCCCACTAACGCTCCAGCTAATACAGCGGCAAAAAGTAGCCTGAAATTTATAAGAAAAAAAAATAATTATGAATATTTAGGGATATGCCTAATATACAATTTTAACTCTATAAATTTCAGTGAAAACGTATAATGCCGATAAAGTTCTAATATTTTGAAAGAAATGTTTATACTGGAGTCGATTTAGCCATGTCTGAACGTGTGGATGTTGAAATCAGTTTTGAGAAGACTCCAGATATCTGCAAGATTCGAAACTTCAATAATTCTATCAGACATGCTTTTGGGAATAAGTCCATACATAACGGAGATATGAGCAAATTTCTAAACCACCACATAATAGTTTTCACATTCTTTTTTCAGCTATTTAAACGAATTTTGTCACGGTTTTCAACCATATAAGAATCGGTTCAAAATTTAATATAGCTCCTATACAAATTTAAGTAATCCCGCAAAATGGTATTATTATTGTTAATAATTCCCTCTATTACCACAAAATTATATAAAATATCAATAGAAGTTGTATTACTAACTAAAACCGGTATCCATAATTGACCATAGCTCCCATATAAGACCCTCTTCCGAAAATCAATTAAATGAACATAATTGATTAACATAACGTCATAAAATTTAACACTAATATGTTGGACGAATTATTTATCGAAATTTTTTCCGGATCGGCCCATAATTATTTGTCATAGCTTCCATATTAATAACTCATTAATTAATAACAATGTCGGAATGTAATATATTATATGACCCGATATCATTATTAGTTCATAAGTTATGTACATTTAAGCGATTTTCACAAGTGGACTTTATATAGAAGCTATGGTCAGTTATGTACCATTTCTATTTCTATGTATTAGATTTTCTTTCCTGATGTTAGATTTATATATGTAAAATTTTGTGTTAAGAAGTTTTGAACCGATTTAAATAATTATGAAGAAGGTCTTTGGGCTAAACTTGTTTAATTAGTTCTCTGAAAGAAATTTATCAAGAATGAAAGAAAGAACATAATATTTCGCTTATATATTCGTTATTTATGGACCGATTTTGCTGTTTTTAAATAGGAAACTTTTCAAAATCAAATCGGATAGCATTATTGAGGAATTGAATTTCAAATATATCTGCTGTCTTCAGAAAATTGCATCCCACTAAGTGGCCCCAAAGCACTTAAAGGAAATGGTCTTAGCTAACTTTTGAGCAAAAATATACAACAAAAAAGTCCATTTTGAAAAAATAGGGGAAAATTAAGTGCCAAATATTGAAAAAATTTTATTCTTGAGTTAAAAAATATTTTTTTTTTTGATAGAAATCCCATTCGCATCTCATTATGGGACTTAAAAGTCCTTCAAGGAAATTGTATAAGCTTTCTTTTGGAAAGAATAAAGAAATAGCTATCTGAACTCCTTTGGACAATTTTTGCTAGAACCAATAGGTGAAAAGTTACACTCATTGGAATTAAACCCTGTATGATCAAAATGTCCAACTTTGACCCCCTCTATGTAAGGCAGTTCTTGAACGATAGAGCTGAAAAATTGTGTCTGATCTACTATCCAATAATACTAACCTTAGTGCAAATTTCGTCAAAATCAAATTTTTTGAGTTGGGTCATTTGACATGAAATTCCCCATATATATAAGTATTTCCTCATATATCTATCTATATAGCTAAAAAAGTAATGTTTGTTCGTAATCGATAAGGTCCAAAACTACGGTAACTAAAAGGATAAAATTTCAAATGTGCCTTTCCGGGGTCGTGGGATGTGTTTCTGTGAAGCTAAACCGCAGGACCCAATTTTTCTAAATTGTAAGAGTTCTTAGATCCTTGTATGAAGAGAAATATGGGTTAAAATTACGACCGAAAACGCGGACCAGGTTCAGCTAGTTTCTTATAAACATATTAGGTTAGAATTTTATTAAAAAATTAATACCAATTTGAAATAAATGACGATTAGCTTGATTTTGGGTAGAGAGGTCCTTTATTAGAGCTTTAGTTAATGGTGGACCAACCACTACAGAGTTTGGCTGCACAATTTTCTTACAATAAATCATTTATGCATTTAGCTATATATGTCGATATTTTAAAGCTATTTATTGGCGACAAACTGATTTTTGAAGGAGGGGCATAATGCTAGGTCTAGGGTAAAATATGAATCTTGATATACATGTGTATGTATGTATGTAAGTATTTCTGTGTAAAATATGAGGAGAACTTGTATGCACCATATCTCAGTGAGTGATCTTAGTATGATCTATTTTATTGAAATTTTGACTGTTTACGGAAAAATGGGTTAGGTCTTCCGAGTCAAAAATATTAAGTGTAACAAATTTCATTGAATTATTTTAAAAATTGCGTCCTGTAGTTTGACAACAATGACAAATTATACGGACAGACGGGCGGACATAGCTTAATTAACTCTGAACATAATTGGTGATGTTGGGTATAAAAATAAATTTATTAAAAATTTAAAATTCTAATTTATCGAAAATTTTATTAAATAAAATTAAAAAAATATCGAATATTTAAATATATAAATGACTTATATAGATTTTATTTTGATTCGATCAGTTTGTTTTAAGTGAAAAGTTTGAGAAAATATTTTAAGAGTTTTCGTTTTTTTTTTAATACTCTTTAATTCAAGAGAGTTTTTGAGTAAGTCTCCTTTTCGTAAAGAATGACAAATTAAAGAGTTCTTTTTTTCAATTTAAGAGAGTCCACATAGAGAGTTAAAGTTGTTAAGAGAATTTCTCTTTATTTGAGTAAAGAGTGAAAAGTAAGAGTTTGCAAAAAAGAACACACATTTAAATTTAAAATATCTAAACAATTCTATTTGATTTAATATAAAATCGAAAAGGAAATCGGTTCAAAGGTGAGACAATATATTTTGAAAATTTTTTATTAACAATTGAATATTAAAAAGAGACAATTTGATATTTAAGCGTTTTTTTTTCAAATGATATTTAATGATTTAGTTGATCGTTTAGCTGATAGCTTTTAATACAAAAAAGTTTGGAATTGTTTAAACATTATAATAACAAAATGTTTCTAAGTTAAGAAAAAACTCTGTGCCCAAATTATGGCATACGATATCGATTGAAATCTCATTTGAATCTAAATGGAGATTTCGATCGATATCGTATCGGCCATAATTTGGGCCCTGTTTATGTGATCGTTCGTCATCGATCCTCAACATCTGTAAACTCTTCAAGCCTAGGAATTGTTTAAATGAAATTTTTATTAAAAGTCTGCAGTAGATTTTTATTAAAGTTAAATATTTAAACTTTACTTTTGTTAAAAATTATAAATAATATTTTTTTTTTTTAATTTATAAAAAAATGGGGAAAATAATTGTAAGAAATTTGTTTACAAATTATTTAAACTTTCAAATATTTGTAAATTATTCAACATGAAAAAAAATTTGAATGAAAATCTTTAATTTTTTTTAAAAAGTTTGCAAATTTTTCGAATTTAATATGATATTTTTAAAAATACAAAAATAATATTTAATTTTTTGTAATTTTAACAAACAAAAAATATTCAAAATTTTGAATATAACTAAATAATTTACCATAAAAAGGCAAAAAAATTGTCCAGAATTGAAATCAAAAATAAATAATTTTGAATTAAAATAAAATATTTAAAAAGAAAATTAAAATATTAAAAAAAATATTGAAAAAATTTTTAAATAATTTGAATTAAAAATAAAATTTTATTATGTTTTCAAAATAAATGAAGTCTATATTTAATAAATTCTGAAAGAATAAGTTTTGTAGGAAAATTTTGTTTCATAAACTTTTGGGATTGAAAACTAAATTCATACAATTTCGAAATATTTCATAATTACCAAATTTAAGTTTGAAGATTAAAGTTAAATTTTTCACTTAAAAAAAATTCTTTGCACAAATTTTCAACACATTTTTAAACAATTAAAAGATAAATATTTTCAAAACTTACCGCTTCCAGAGGGGCTCCATGATACCCCAATTTTGTATACGTATATATTAGTTTCCTTACAGATCCCGCACGGATTTTAATTAAAAAATATTATGTTTATAACCTCCTAAAATAAAAAAACATTAAAACACTTAAAGAAAAACTTTAACACTTTTTAAAATTTTCGTTAAAAATTACTTTATAAAGTTAGTTTCTTTTAACAAAATCAAAAAATTAAAAAAATAAAAAATTTTTTTTTTTTTTTCAAAAAAACCCCATCTACCCCCAACTTTTTGCACAAAAAAAGTAAAACAACAAAAGAGGGAAGAATGATGGATTTTTATGTTTTCTCTAAACTTATATATAAAGCGTGTCGATCTGACTTTATGAATCGACTAGAGCGTACTGATTTGCTTAGAATTTTTGTTTGAATAAAGCAAGTAATAAAAAAAACTGTTTAATTTTTTTTTTTTTTTTTTTTTTTTTTGATTGTTGTACGAGCAGAAGTAATGCTACTACTTACTTGCGAAGGCACAATACGACTAATTATAGTATAAATTCCAGTCAACAGTAAAGCATCTCAGACAAATAGAATACACGATCAACAAAACTGTTAGTTGTATTATTAAAAATGAATATATTGCTCAAATACAAAAAAGAAAATGAAGAACAAGCTGACAAAAATAAACGATGTTACACGATGTACTCGTACTTACTCTCATACTCATACACTACTCCTTTTACACATAAATCAGCATATGCATGAACTCGTATACAATATGTGTGTGAACACACACACACACACATCAGTAATCAAATCTTTAAAATGAATGAAAAACACGAACGATCACTTGTTTTCTTGTACATATACAGTTATTTACACATATTGACGACACTTACACTCACTCGTTTATACTCTACATAAGCCGTTTTTTTTTTGTATTATTATTTAAATGTTTGTTATTGTTTTTGTTTGATTATTATATAGTTTTTCATAAAAATATTTATACACACATAGATAGTTACTTGTATTATAATTAAAAAAAATGTTTTTTTATTAAAAAAATCTTCGTTTTTAAATTAATTTAATATTTTTCTTTCAATTCTTTTTTTCTTATATGTTTTTTTTTTTATTAATGTATGATAACTTTTTTGACTTTTTTTGTTGAGATTATGTTTAAATTTCAGTATTTATGAATTTTAAATTTTGAAATATCATTCCTGCTCGTGGTCATATTTGACACTTGTTTTATGTAGTTGTTTTTGTTTTTTTTTACATGCTTAATTTGTTTTTGTTATTGCTGTTAAATAGTTATTGTTGTAATTATTATTTTTTTAAATTATTATTATTATCTTTATAAGCTTTAAAACAAAATTGAGAACATACTTATTACATAGTCTGAGTGCATACTTTGTAGATTTGGACTTGTGAATTTCATGAAATCTCAAGCAGTCGTTTTAATTTTGTGCTGTTATCAAAGAATATTATACATTTATATATGTGAAATATAAAAAAAAATTAGAATTAATATGTATACTATTCATATTTTTAAATGTATGTGAAAATATAAATAAATTAATAAACTTAAGAAACTCATATACTATATATTTTCCTCTTAAATGTCCAAACCTTTTTTAAAAGATTAAACTTTCTAATTAATTCATATTTCACTTTTGCAATTAAGATCTGTCATCCTTATTTCAGTTTGAAATGTATTCTGTAGATAGGAATTTGAGATGAAGCATTACTCCATAGATAGATAGATAGATAGATGGATAGATAGATAGATAGATAGATAGATAGATAGATAGATAGATAGATAGATAGATAGATAGATAGATAGATAGATAGATAGATAGATAGATAGATAGATAGATAGATAGATAGATGGATAGATAGATAGATAGATAGATAGATAGATAGATAATAGATAGATAGATAGATAGATAGATAGATAGATAGATAGATAGATAGATAGATAGATAGATAGATAGATAGATAGATAGATAGATAGATAGATAGATAGATAGATAGATAGATAGATAGATAGATAGATAGATAGATAGATAGATAGATAGATAGATAGATAGATAGATAGATAGATAGATAGATAGATAGATAGATAGATAGATAGATAGATAGATAGATAGATAGATAGATAGATAGATAGATAGATAGATAGATAGATAGATAGATAGATAGATAGTAGATAGATAGATAGATAGATAGATAGATAGATAGATAGATAGATAGATAGATAGATAGATAGATAGATAGATAGATAGATAGATAGATAGATAGATAGATAGATAGATAGATAGATAGATAGATAGATAGATAGATAGATAGATAGATAGATAGATAGATAGATAGATAGATAGATAGATAGATAGATAGATAGATAGATAGATAGATAGATAGATAGATAGATAGATAGATAGATAGATAGATAGATAGATAGATAGATAGATAGATAGATAGATAGATAGATAGATAGATAGATAGATAGATAGATAGATAGATAGATAGATAGATAGATAGATAGATAGATAGATAGATAGATAGATAGATAGATAGATAGATAGATAGATAGATAGATAGATAGATAGATAGATAGATAGATAGATAGATAGATAGATAGATAGATAGATAGATAGATAGATAGATAGATAGATAGATAGATAGATAGATAGATAGATAGATAGATAGATAGATAGATAGATAGATAGATAGATAGATAGATAGATAGATAGATAGATAGATAGATAGATAGATAGATAGATAGATAGATAGATAGATAGATAGATAGATAGATAGATAGATAGATAGATAGATAGATAGATAGATAGATAGATAGATAGATAGATAGATAGATAGATAGATAGATAGATAGATAGATAGATAGATAGATAGATAGATAGATAGATAGATAGATAGATAGATAGATAGATAGATAGATAGATAGATAGATAGATAGATAGATAGATAGATAAATAGATGTCATCATCATCATAAATCAGGATTCATCATTAATTAATTTTCAATCAGATTTTTATACAATCAGCTTTCTGTCCAATTTTATGCGTGTCCAACTTCATGTTTTTAGCTTCAATAATTTAGAAAATTCGAACAGTATTAGTAAACTTAGGACACTGCGTGTTTATTCTATGTTTATATTGCTTAGTTTTATGTTTATAAGTTCATTATAATAGAAAACTTAAAAAGTACCAGTAAAAGAACGAAAAAGTACCAAAAGGTCCCATTTTATAGGTTCTCATTAACTCCTTTCTTCTCATGCTTAATTTCGTGTTTCTAGGATCAACATTATAAAAAAGTACCTGCTGAGAAACGAAAAACACCCCAATAGTATATATAATGTTACTAACCCCCAATTTCACCACCTCCAGTTATTGTTTAACTGGCAGTTATTCTTCCAATTAAGACAATTTTTGTATGAGATCTGTCAATATATCTTAAAGTTAAAAAATAACTATACTTTGTGAAAATGGGGGTAAATCTAAAAATTTCTCCAATTTTATTAAAATTGAGTCAATGAATTTGAATAAAATAGAATTTCCCGTTTTCCACCTTTTGGTACTTTTTTCTCCCTATTGAAGTAATAAACATTTTATTTCAAAAAGTCGAATTTGAAAAAAGTACCAGACACCTGTCCGTTTATTTTTTAAATGAACGACGATAAGCTTTAAACTGCTTTTGTACCTTTTCTAGTTTAGATCTTTAGCGTTTAGGCGGTGTGCTGATGAATCAGTCAGTCAGTGAGTCAGTAAAGTTAGAATTATATATATATATATATATATATATATATATATATATATATAGACTAATTTTCAACTATAAAGAAAAATCCATAACTAAATTTAAATTATTCAACGTGCCTAAGTTGTCGCAACTCTGCAATTAGCCAATACTACTCGTATTACGTGCTCTATAAGTCAAGGCAATCATACATACAATGTATAATTTTTTTTAAACTAAAGAAAAAATATATAATTGTGACATATTTATTTTTATTAATTTATTAATAAAAATAAAAAAACCCAAAATAAAAAATTCTACCATTATTTTTAACTGTCTTCTCCCTACCTGTTAAGGCACACTGAACGTATACGTAATGTGAAATATTTATTTTGTTTGTAAAATTTAGCGCAAAACAAAAAAACTAAAAAAGTAACATGTGAATGAGTGACTACATCTAAAATTATAGATGTCATCATCGTTTTCTTTTGAAATATATATTTATTAAACAGATAACAAACACTACTATTTTTTAATTGCTCAACAAAAACTATACAGGAATTATGTTCATAAAACAACAATATGAACAAAAATTGTGTGAAAAAATTTATATTTATGAAATTTTAGTAAATGTTTTAAAATTTTAAAATTTTAAAAATTTTTTTGTTGATCCAAAATATTTGATTTGAACCACAAAGATTGAACTGCTAAAAAAATAGGAGCCCGTGGGAAGGGAAAATTTTCGAAATTGTATTTAAAATGGGCAACGAAAAAATGCTACCAGACCTGAAATTTCATTCAAATATTTTTGGCTAAAGGCTATAATGATGCCTCCGATCTAAAAGTTTAAAGACCTAAAAATATCCCAATTTTCATCAACCCATTTATAGTTTCTCCAAATCGGCACAGTTTTGTAAAGACTTCTAATTAAAATGAGCCAAATCGGTTCATAAATAACGGAGATATGAGTAAAATTTGGATTCAAAATTTCATACATCATCCATGGTTTCATTATTAATAACTCAGTCTATTCACCACCAAATTTTGCATATATAAATCTTATATAGATAGAAAGCAATCCTATTACAAATGCTTTTAAAATATATAATATGCACTATCTTGTTCTTTTTAACTACTAAAAGGATCGTAGGATCTAAATAAACATTTTTACAGTATTTACGGTAGAGTTTAACTACAAAATATCTAAGTTAACATTTCAGTTTCAAATCAAAATATATTTAAATAATGTTATTAAGATGTAATTCAGAAATCTGTCTGCTAATTCTTTCTGCAATCACTGCATGCCAGAGATTAACACTTTGCTTGATATATCTGTCCAGGTTTTGGCCAGAAGTACCTCTCAGTTAATGCTAGATCACTTTTGTTGTTTTACTGTCTCTGGTTCCTCTATCCCACAGTTACATAGGTCTCTGCTTTCTATTGTAACGGTTAAAGTAGAAACAATATGATTCCAATATGATTAACTTCAGTGTAGATACTACTTACTTAATCAAAGCTAGATCTGATGTGTTATATTCTGAACTTCATTACATATTCATATATTCACATAATTTTCAAAATGTTTGTAAAATTTACTCCCCTAGTGTAAACTTTAAAACTGGCCCTTAAAGCCTCTCATTCTGAGGTCACGACAGCAGAGATGAAATGTTTTAAAATGGGTAAAACGGGCATGTCAGATTTGTAGTTAAATCAGATTTCTTGTTATTATAGCTCCCCCGCGGGATGACCCTTCTCATCTTGGTGTTATTGCAAGCCTGGGGGAAAGATGGTACTGGTAACACCGTAGCTCTAGTCTGCCGGGACTATAAACTAGTAAAGATCAAATATATCCTCGCCCTTTCCTTGGAATGATTTGACATGAAGTCGAACCAGATAATCAGGTACTACACGATCCAAAATACAATTTTCGGGATAAGGGTAAAGCTGTGGATAAATAAAATGTTGGATTTGAGCTGATAATGCAAAGATTGGGTATGAGTTGGTGTGCGATGTAGGTAACATCGGATATTTATATCTGATAGATGAGAGGGATTCTCAGTGTTTTTGGGTAATGATGGATAGAGAGATGTTTTGCGAAGCTGAGTAGAGCTGTGAATACCATAATCTTTAATTTATCGGCGATTTTCCTTTATGGTTGAGTTTGTTGGAGTTTACTCTATAAAATGCTCATGATATCACAGTAGGTCCTTTTGGACATTGAAATAAGTGTTTTCTATTAACAATGAATCCGTCTTTCGAACTACCAATTACGTCCCTAGCCATCTCAGTAGTTTGGATGTGCGACTTTAAGAGGTTAAGGAATGCTCTGGGAATGAGCATTCCTCATAATATCAATAGGGTTTAATGTTGGGTAAGCCCCTTCTAAACTGAACTGGTGATTGTCTTTTCCTTGTCGGGGTATATATAGGGCTTGTCTAATGATACCTGTCATTCGTCAACGCGGCTACTATGGCTAGAGATTAGATAGCTTGAGTACTTAAGTGCAAATCGCTTTTACATGGACCGGTAGAACCATTACCACCTGCGTGAAGGTCCTTGTGGCCATAGAAATTAAAAATGGATCCGTTCTTCGGACTACCGATTACGTCCCTAGGTCGTGTTTCCGAAATAAAAGAGCCATCTCAGCGGTTTGGTTGTGCGACTTTAAGAGGTTAAGTAATACACTGGGGTGAGTCTTTAGATGATGTCAATGTTCTAGGGAAATGAGCATTCCTCATAACATCAATAGGATTTGATGTTGGGTACGCTCCTTCTAAACTGAACTAGTGATTGACTTTTCCTTGTCGGGGTACGTATTGGGCTCGTCCCATGATATATTTCACTCCTCGACGAGGCTACTATGGCAAGAGATTAGATAGCTTAGAGTGCAAAGTGCTTGTACATGGACCGGATGAACCATTGCCACCAGCGTGTAAGAAACGCAAAGGGGCAGTGGTGAGTCGTCGAATTAGCTCAAACAGATATTCACGTAGAGCACATCGACTTCAAAATTTAACATTTACTTAATATGGGAGGTGCCACGCCCTCTTTTATATTGACAGTAAAGTTATTCGTACAAAATTTGAGGACATTAATCGTTATCGTTTCTCAGATCACGAATCCATAAGGGAAATCCTACGAACACTACTGCTGGTTCGCCCATATATAGGTTTTTTATTTTTATGGGCATGACACTTCCCGCCCACTTCAAATTTCATAACAAAAATTAGGCTATAGTTACTTCCAGATATACAGAAACATACTGTACAAATTTAAAATTAAAAAAAACCTTTATGAACTTTCACCTAACAACGAAAATTATCTGCATCTTCTAATATAACGTCTCTAGAAACAAAGTTAATTGTACAGAAGATTTAGATCAAGTTCAAAATTTTACAATTCCGGTTAGTAAATAAAAGAACATTATCAATTCTTGGAATTATTTAACACAAAAACAAATAAGTTTAATAAATTTGTAAAACAATATGATGATGCCAAAATATAAAAATTAATAAATATTAAACAAAAACGTGATAAGTTTTTTTGTTAAATAATTTTTTAAAATGGGTTGTAACGGGTGATTAATAAACAATTTATAATAATTGCAATGTTGTCATTAAATATGGGTATCAGCAACAAAAGTATTAAATAATGTGTAAAAATAGCATTTTTCTTTAAAAAAAAATTAACATATAAAAAAGTATTTCACACACACACCTATTCGAAACCCCTATTGCTGCATTTATGATTAGTAGATCCACTTTAATCTAAAGTGCCCTCGACAAAAAAGTTATCAATAAGAAGAAAGACAAACGTCACCAGAGCATCACTGAAATTTTTTTTAAAATTTAATTTTTAAAAATAACTCCATATCTAGAAAGAATTTCAGAAACACAATAACCTAAATATTTTCTAAAATCAAACTAACTTTTGATATAAAAACCTCAAGTAATGAAAATGTTAAAATTTTCACCTAATTTCCTTTAAACACCCTTTATTCAATACACATTAATACTTATATTATTCAAAATATTTTGAAATATATAATAAAATTTCGAAACTGACCCAAATGACAATTTGTATAAATTTAGTTCATCGAGTTAAATGGACTTATTTTTCAATGAATTTTTATAAAAAATATATATTATATAAATAATATTAAAAATAAATTAATTAAACGGAAATACGCAGCAATATCCGCCTTATCAGTATTAGAATTATAGAAAAAAATAAATAAATAATAAGAAAACCTTCAACTAATCTCAGAAACCTAATAATATTTTTTTAATTCATAATAATGAAATGTATTAAACCATAATTGTTTTAAACTAAAGTTTTTCTATTATTTATTCGTACTTACACTAAGTTTTCGATTGATAAAGTCTGAAAAACGAGCAACAATAAAAAATCTGTAGAAATATGTATATAGGAGGATATACTGAAAAGGTCTTTCAAAAATTGGCATTTAGAGCTAATGTCTAGTGTAATCTATAGTGTAGCCTATAGTCAAGTCTATGGTCTAGTCTATAGTATAGTCTATAGTGTAGTCTATAGTGTAGTCTGAAGTGCAGTCTATAGTGTAGTCTGTAGTGTAGTCTATAGTGTAGTCTATAGTGTAGTCTATAGTTTAGTCTATAGTCTAGTCTATCGTCTAGTCTATAGTCAAGTCATAGTCTAGTCTATAGCCAAGTCTATAGTCTAGTCTATAGTCTAGTCTATAGTCCAGTCTATGTCTCGTCTATAGTTCTAGTCTATAGTCTAGTCTAGTCTATAGTCTATAGTCTAGTCTAGTCTATAGTCTAGTCTTTAGTCTAGTCTATAGTCTAGTCTATAGTCTAGTCTATAGTCTAGTCTATAGTCTAGTCTATAGTCTAGTCTATGTCTAGTCTAAGTCTAGTCTATAGTCTAGTCTAGTCTGTCTATAGTCTAGTCTATAGTCTAGTCTATAGTCTAGTCTATATAGTCTAGTCTATAGTCTAGTCTATAGTCTAGTTCTAGTCTAGTCTATAGTCTAGTCTATCGTCTAGTCTATAGTCTAGTCTATAGTCTAGTCTATAGTCTAGTCTATAGTCTAGTCTATAGTCTAGTCTAGTTAGTCTAGTTAGTCTATAGTCTAGTCTATAGTCTAGTCTATAGTCTAGTCTATAGTCTAGGTCTATAGTCTAGTCTATAGTCTAGTCTATAGTCTAGTCTATAGTCTAGTCTATAGTCTAGTCTATAGTCTAGTCTATAGTCTAGTCTATAGTCTAGTCTATAGTCTAGTCTATAGTCTAGTCTATAGTCTAGTCTATAGTCTAGTCTATAGTCTAGTCTATAGTCTAGTCTATAGTCTAGTCTATAGTCTAGTCTATAGTCTAGTCTATAGTCTAGTCTATAGTCTAGTCTATAGTCTAGTCTATAGTCTAGTCTATAGTCTAGCCTCTAGTCTAGCCTATAGTCTAGTCTATAGTCTAGTCTATAGTCTAGTCTAGTCTATAGTCTAGTCTAGTCTATAGTCTAGTCTAGTCTATAGTCTAGTCTATAGTCTAGTCTATAGTCTAGTCTATAGTCTAGTCTATAGTCTAGTCTATAGTCTAGTCTATAGTCTAGTCTATAGTCTAGTCTATAGTCTAGTCTATAGTCTAGTCTATAGTCTAGTCTATAGTCTAGTCTATAGTCTAGTCTATAGTCTAGTCTATAGTCTAGTATAGTCTAGTCTATAGTCTAGTCTATAGTCTAGTCTATAGTCTAGTCTATAGTCTAGTCTATAGTCTAGTCTATAGTCTAGTCTATAGTCTAGTCTAGTCTAGTCTATAGTCTAGTCTATAGTCTAGTCTATAGTCTAGTCTATAGTCTAGTCTATAGTCTAGTCTATAGTCTAGTCTATAGTCTAGTCTATAGTCTAGTCTATAGTCTAGTCTATAGTCTAGTCTATAGTCTAGTCTATAGTCTAGTCTATAGTCTAGTCTATAGTCTAGTCTATAGTCTAGTCTATAGTCTAGTCTATAGTCTAGTCTATAGTCTAGTCTATAGTCTAGTCTATAGTCTAGTCTATAGTCTAGTCTATAGTCTAGTCTATAGTCTAGTCTATAGTCTAGTCTATAGTCTAGTCTATAGTCTAGTCTATAATCTAGTCTATAGTCTAGTCTATAGTCTAGTCTATAGTCTAGTCTATAGTCTAGTCTATAGTCTAGTCTATAGTCTAGTCTATAGTCTAGTCTATAGTCTAGTCTATAGTCTAGTCTATAGTCTAGTCTATAGTCTAGTCTATAGTCTAGTCTATAGTCTAGTCTATAGTCTAGTCTATAGTCTAGTCTATAGTCTAGTCTCTAGTCTAGTCTTAGTCTAGTCTATAGTCTAGTCATAGTCTAGTCTATAGTCTAGTCTATAGTCTAGTCTATAGTCTAGTCTATAGTCTAGTCTATAGTCTAGTCTATAGTCTAGTCTATAGTCTAGTCTATAGTCTAGTCTATAGTCTAGTCTATAGTCTAGTCTATAGTCTAGTCTATAGTCTAGTCTATAGTCTAGTCTATTGTCTAGTCTATAGTCTAGTCTATAGTCTAGTCTATAGTCTAGTCTATCTAGTCTAGTCAGTCTATAGGTCTAGTCTATTGTCTAGTCCATAGTTTAGTCTTTAGTCTAGCCAATGGCCTTTCAATACGGCAAGTCTATAGTCTAGTCTATAGTCAATTCTATAGTCTGCTCTATAGTCTAGTCATTCTAAAAAGGAATATATAGCATAGTCTATAATCCAAACTATAGTGCAGTCTATAGCCTAGTCTATAATATAGCCCATAGTCTAGATTAGGGTCTATTTTAAATTCTAGTCTATAGTCTATTAAATAATCTAGTCCATAATCTAATCTATAGACTTGACTATAGTCTATATTTTGTTTACCTTCTTATCGGTTTTATGAGGACTTAATCCTAATACCCTCGTATTTCAATGTACTTTTTATGGGTGGATTATGATTATTCAAGTCTTCTTTGTTTCTGGGTGAGAAGAAGCTTTACGAAATCTTCTAAACAAAAACACTACAAAAAATAACCAACCATTTCCTCACATCAAGGCAAAGTTCTAATTTATATGAGATGACTCTTTTGATTTGATTTTACTAATGTTGTAGTTGTTCTTAGGGTTTTAATCTAACACAAACAACAACTACCACAACATTAAATATTTTTCAGCGATTTCAAAATAAAGCTCATACGCTCTATATGTTCATCCGTTTTAGTGGATTTAAAGATGTTTTTTTTTTTGGGTTTCCATTCTTTCTTTAACATAAATCTAGATCCTCACATCCCATCCACTCCATTTCATGAAATTCATTCAGTTTTAAAGTGAAAATTTTGAACGGAAGGCATGAACCATAGAGACACACATACATTGACACAAAAAAAGTGACTTTATCAGTTGCCAGAGTATGGGTGGATTTGGAGCTGGTAGTGGTGCACTCGTTTCAATGTTCGGCTCTGACTGTGAGAGAGTGTGAGTGGCGTAATGTTTGATTTAGCAAATATGAGCAGCATGAAAAATCTTTTGCTGGCCTCATGTTTAGTAACACTTCGAACGTTTGTCGATCTCCATGTAGGGAGAGTATACGACGATCGTATTGCGTACCCACTAGTCTTCTACATAAATAAAATCTATCTGTAATCAGTGTATGTTACGAGTGCTTAACGTCGAGTTGTGTTAGTTTTTTTATTTCCATTTTTTTGAAATTTTAAGACAGTTTTATTTTGTTCGTTTTTTTTTTAATTAATAAAATTTTGTTAATTTTTTTTGAAAAGACGTTTTTAAAAAAATATAACGGTTTTTTAATATTTTTCTTTTTTTATTATTTATTTTTTTTAGTGTTAAACAAACGGTAGTGCTCTACTCCTACCAACAAATTTTCTGATGTTTTACCATCAGAAAAGAAAAAAAGTACTATTATAATTTTTTTGAATTTTAACAAGAAAAAAACACAAAATCTTCGAAAGAAACGGAAAACAAAGTAGTGCGTGTTCCAGTGTCGTTTTACTATAAAAAGTTGTTGTTGTTCGTGGCGGATACGCGTTAGTTTTGCGGAATATGTTGCCATTACCCAGAGGCCTTTTGGGTCTCTCGGGTTTGTGTGCCCCTAAGAGGCATGGTCTACTGTTGCCAACAGTAGTTGTAATTCTTTTTACTTTTGCTCTATTTGGAAATATTGCTGATGCTAAGGTGAGTTTTGTTTTTTTTTTTTTTTGGTAATAAATTAAATGGGACAAAAACGAAAATTTTGAATTTTTTGTTTAAAATGTTTGTTGTTTCAAAATTTTGTTATTGTTGGAATTATTAGTGTTTAAAACATATTTTTTTTTTTTTTTTGATTTATTGAAAAAAGAGAAGATTTGTATTATATAACATAATTTTTAGAAAGACATTATGTAAAAACTGTAATCCTCTGATTCTGGACAAAGAGTATCTATCAGTTGCAAACAAAATTTTCAACGAATCAAATACTTAATGGCAGCAAATGATTTTTTTTATTTGCTGTAATAAAATGTTAAGTTTTTAAATTAAAATTTCATAAAGAACTTCCAAGGAGGCTAAAAAGAAGTGTAATTCACTATAAGGTTTTGTTTAGAAATGAGCACGGAAAGCAATTAGTCGAATCGAAATATTATTTTCTTTCTTCTTTTCTTCATTGCTTTGTAATGACTTCCACAGAAGTGATTTATATGTTATTTTAAGGAAGTGATTTTAATGCTACTTTTTTAAGAAGATCTTAGTTACATATTTGGTATGTGGTATCATCATTTCATTTTGATTTTATTCACTTTTTTGGAAGTTATTACTTCATCACTTCTACAAAATGATGTAATTCTATTAAAAGTACTTCGTTAGTTTTCTAACATAAGTTATTACAAAAGAACTCTTTCACAACAAACTCGAAACCATTAGATCTTGCGAATAAACAATCATACTCTGTGATAATGGTCCTTCGAATCTTATTGTAAAACAAATATAATCTAGTTTTAGGGCTATTTGACTCGAGAATGGTATTATTTGAAAGTTATGCAGCAATCACTTCTCCCAAACAAACAATATTACTCTGTAGTAATGGTCCTTGATTCCTTAGGAACAAGTATAAGCTCAAACCTGCTGCCATATGATAACCCAAATATGATAACCAAATGTCTCGAGAGGAAGATATTTACAAGTTATTTTTACAAATACTGAGCAATCACTTTTCCCAGACGAACTGTAATAAAGGTCCTTCGATTCTTTAGGATTACATCTAAGCTCAACTCTAATTGCCCAATTGTATACCAAATATATGCAAATTTGAAAGTTATCTTTTCAAAAAATCGGTTAATCAGTTCTCTCAGACAAACTATTATAATATCTAATAATGGACCTTCGATTCTTAAGTCATAAATCTAAGCGCAAACCCAACTGCCCTATTGTTAACCAAATATAGCAGAATTGGTATAATTTGACTCAGAGGAGGATTATTTGAAAGTTATTTTTCCAAAAAATCAGCAGTCACTCTTTCCAGTTAAACTATAATACTCTGTCTTAATGGTCCTTCGATTCTTAAGGCATAAATCTAAGATCAACACCTGTTGCCCTATTGTAAACCAACTATATGAGAGATTTGAGATAATTTGACTCAGTGTAGGATTATTTGAAAATAATTTTTCTAAAATATCGGTTAACCACTACTCCTTAACAATCTATGAAACTCTGTTATAATGGTCCTACCATTCTTAAGGCATAAATCTAAGTAAAAAACCAACTGCCGTATTGTAGACCAAGTATAAGCGAGATTTGGGATAATATAACTCAGTGGAGGATTATTTGAAAGTTATTTTTCTAAAAAATCGGTCAATCACTTCTCCTAGACAAAATATGAAACTCTGTGATAATGGTCCTTCCATTCTTAAGGCATAAATCTAAGTTATACAACTACCTTATTGTAAACCAAATATAAACGAGATCTGGGATAATTTGACTGAGAGGAGGATTATTTGAAATATTATTTCCCAAAAAATCAGTCTATAACTTCTCCTAGACAAACTATGATCCTCTGTGATAATGGTCCTTCCATTCTTAAGTCATAAATCTTAGGGTTTTGGGATTATTTGACTCGAGAGGAGAATTATTTGGTATTATTTGAATATTAAGTCTTAAACTCAACAATAGAAGCAATTGGTTCCGAGTCTAAAATTGCGTACAAAGTAATTCATACTTGTGGCTTCAATAGGGCGTAATTTTGGTATCGAAGAGCCCACTTTTAGGCCTCCTGCAACAGATTTTTGAACTAGTCTAAATAAACAGGTTTCATTTTATCTAAAAGACTGCTAGAAGATTGTAATAAAACTAACAAGTTCTTTTAAAATATTAAGAACATTTGTTAATGTCAAAATTTGACAGGTTAAGTGACAATATGTCCTCCTTACACAAGTCAGGGGATAAGTACAAAAATTGCAAAAAAAAAAATATTATAAAAACATGGCTAAAAGAGAGCTTGCAAATTTTAAATATTTAAGAGACATTTTCTAAACATAAGAGAGTCTAGAAACACACAATGCTCTAAAAATATGTTCAATTGTACTCGCTCTCTATCACTCTCTTTTAAAATAACAATAATTGATATCGCTCTTTACAATATTATAACAACAATACTCTTTGTTTTGTTATAAATTAAAGCTCTCTTAGTTTTTTTGAAATAAAATTAAGAGATTTTTTTTTATAAATTTAAATTTTAAAAATTTTTATCACAACTTTTTTTTTGTTTTTCTTAGTAAAGATATATAAACCCTTAAGACTTTTAATTAATTATAATAAAAATTGATAAAAAAAAACATAAACATAATTTTAAATGCAAAACAAAATAAAAATAATAATAAACAAATTGAAACAGAAAATAAGAAAACAAAAAAATTGGGTCAATTTAAGTAAAATAATCAGCATAAGTTTAACAGAAATAAAACACAGACTTGATAGAAAGAAAAACTTACGTTTAAACTTTTAAAGTAAATGAAAAGAATGAATGAATGAATGAATGTATGAATAAGTGAGTGAGTGCACTTACTGGTAATGTAAGTAAATAAGAAATAAATGGAATGGATCCAACATGAATATATTATATTTCCGGAATACTTAGAAAGCAAAAAAATATGTATATACAAAACAAAGTTGTCATTTATAAGACTCTTTCCTTAAAGATAAAACTTTACTAAAATAAATTTTTATAAATGCTTTATTAATATTTTAAAATACTTCTGTTTTGTTCTTAAATAATCTTAAATATTAAATATAAATCTTAGAAATATAACACCATATTTAATTGTCAAAAAACAAATGTCTAGTCTTATCAAAACATTCTAAATTATTAAAGACTTTTTTTTTTAATAAAAAAAGGTCAATAAGTTATTTTTTTTTTGTTTCACAAGATAACCTTTGAACAAAATAAAATATTAACAATACATTTAAAGAAATTTTTAAAATCTTTTCTATATAAATTTAGTTTATGTTATTTATAATTTTGTTCATTTCCGGTTGTCATTTTTATGTATAAAATATGTTTAAGTTTTTTTCTTTGATAATAATTCAATTAAGCCTTTGTGTTATAAATTTAGGGTTTTTTTTAATGTATTTGTCTAAATATGTATGTAGTTGTAACGCTTAAAAGTAGGCAACAACTATTTGTTTATTTCTAATTTTAAAACAACAATATATTTATTTGATTAGCCTTCAATAATGCAGTTAAAAATTGGCACATGTTTCCGTTTTGTTGTTATAAAAAAAGAAAGAAAATTATTAAATTAAAACTTTTTTTTCTTCTCTAAATCTATGCATGCATATCAATTATTAATTAAAAATTAAACAAAGAACTTTTAAAACAAACTTAAATTTCCTGTATGAGTGCAAATTTTAAATAAAGAAAACTTTTATCAAAACTTTGTATTTTACATTAAATGATTCATTAAATTACACAAAGAGCAAGGAATATTGAAAATTTATATATTAGTTAAAACAATTTCGAGATATTTAAAATTACTCTGATCATTAGTTTAGTCTATAGTCAAGTCTATAGTCTAGTCTATAGTCAAGTCTATAGTCGAGTCTATAGTCAAGTCTATAGTCTAGTCTATAGTCTAGTCTATAGTCTAGTCTATAGTCTAGTCTATAGTCTAGTCTATAGTCTAGTCTATAGTCAAGTCTATAGTCTAGTCTATAGTCTAGTCTATAGTCAAGTCTATAGTCTAGTCTATAGTCTAGTCTATAGTCTAGTCTATAGTCTAGTCTATAGTCTAGTCTATAGTCTAGTCTATAGTCTAGTCTATAGTCTAGTCTATAGTCTAGTCTATAGTCTAGTCTAGTCTAGTCTAAGTCTAGTTCTAGTCTAGTCTATAGTCTAGTCTATAGTCTAGTCTATAGTCTAGTCTATAGTCTAGGTCTATAGTCTAGTCTATAGTCTAGTCTATAGTCTAGTCTATAGTCTAGTCTATAGTCTAGTCTATAGTCCTAGTCTATAGTCTAGTCTATAGTCCAGTCTATAGTCTAGTCTATAGTCTAGTCTAGTTAGTCTATAGTCTAGTCTATAGTCTAGTCTATAGTCTAGTCTATAGTCTAGTCTATAGTTCTAGTCTATAGTCTAGTCTATAGTCTAGTCTATAGTCTAGTCTATAGTCTAGTCTATAGTCTAGTCTATAGTCTAGTCTATAGTCCTAGTCTATAGTCTAGTCTATAGTCTAGTCTAGTAGTCTAGTCTATAGTCTAGTCTATAGTCTAGTCTATAGTCTAGTCTATATAGGTCTAGTCTATAGTCTAGTCTATAGTCTAGTCTATAGTCTAGTCTATAGTCTAGTCTATAGTCTAGTCTATAGTCTAGTCTATAGTCTAGTCTATAGTCTAGTCTATAGTCTAGTCTATAGTCTAGTCTATAGTCTAGTCTATAGTCTAGTCTATAGTCTAGTCTATAGTCTAGTCTATAGTCTAGTCTATAGTCTAGTCTATAGTCTAGTCTATAGTCTAGTCTATAGTCTAGTCTATAGTCTAGTCTATAGTCTAGTCTATAGTCTAGTCTATAGTCTAGTCTATAGTCTAGTCTATAGTCTAGTCTATAGTCTAGTCTATAGTCTAGTCTATAGTCTAGTCTATAGTCTAGTCTATAGTCTAGTCTATAGTCTAGTCTATAGTCTAGTCTATAGTCTAGTCTATAGTCTAGTCTATAGTCTAGTCTATAGTCTAGTCTATAGTCTAGTCTATAGTCTAGTCTATAGTCTAGTCTATAGTCTAGTCTATAGTCTAGTCTATAGTCTAGTCTATAGTCTAGTCTATAGTCTAGTATATAATCTAGTATATAATCTAGTATATAATCCAGTCTATAATCTAGTCTATAGGACCATGTCTGGCCCAGTCAAATCTATAGTCCAGACTACTTAACTATAGTCTATAATTTAGTCCATAATCTAGTCAATATACTAGTCTATAATCTAGAGTACAGTCTAGGCTAGAGTCTAGTCTATAGTTTAATCTATAGGTGAGTCCACAGATTAGGTTTTATAGTCTAGTCTATAGGACTATTCCTCGTCCAATCAAATCCAGATTACAGTCTTGACTATAATACAGACCATAGTCTTAACTATAGTTAAAACTGTTTTCTCAACTATAGTTTTAACTTTAGTCATAACACCAGACTACTGTCTAAACTACATGTACATAGGTCGTAGTATTGGCTTAACTATTCAGAACAGATTATAGTCCAGACTTTAGTCTCTACTATTGATTTCACTGCCATCCAAATTACTTCTATTGAATACATTACGAAGCAATTTCATAGAACCACATTAAATGTATAACTTTAGAAGCTCTTTTTCAGCACTTGCTAAAAGTAAATTCTAATTCGCCTCTTTGAAGGTACAAAAAACAAAACTTGTTTGCAAAAGCTAATTCGATAACCAGCCATAAAATATCTATAAGATATTAAAGATCGGTCCGTTGTCGTAAAAAGTATTACTTAGTAGAAGTATCTCTTAGTAAAAGTTACGGAACTAGTTTTAATTCACTTTCCTTCTTTCTAGGGCGTTATTAAACTAAGAAACAAAATTTTCTTTCTTTAAGATTACAAAACCAGTTTCCATATTTTATTTAATAACTCATTTGATAATGAATTTTTATTTGTTTTAATTAAATTTTGCCGTTATTATAGTAAAATTTTTTTCTCTACAATTTCTTTCATGTGCCATTGTCACTACTTTTCTTTTTTTGCGGTTTTTATTTTTTCCCTCTATTTTTATTTTGCGCCAGTACTGCAAACACGTAATTTTCAAACCGTTGGCTTTGGAGAGACAAAAAAATCTTTCTTTTTTCTATGTGTTTTATTAACTGGTCTTTAAAGACCACAATATCAAACGGCTTACACTTCAGTTTAAAAGTGCTTATTACTAAAAAAGGATTAAATTACTTGTTGTTCATAAAAGTTTTGTTAAAAATTATAGCAAAATTTACATGTATATAAGTATATTTTAAAAATTGTTTTATTTTTTTGCCCACAACTGTTTAAAGTTTATAATCAACTGAGTAGTTAATTGAATGTCTTTACTTCTATAGATCTTGTGGGTACAAGAACTGAGAGCAAAAGTTTATTAGAGTTTATATTAGAGAAAGAAAACCCAAAACTTTAAAACAAATATTTTTATTCCATTCCTTCCCTTCCATTAAACTATTTTATAATTGATAAGATTTTGTCGAAATTTTTCTGAAAAACTAACACATTTTTTCCAAGCTTATTAATTTATAATCTATGGTTTATTTTTATTTTAAAAGTAGAACATATACTTTTAATTTAATTAATAAATGTTAACATTTCAAATACATACATACATATGTCATGATTTGCTTTAATAAATCCATCAACTGCTAAATTTTGTTGATAGCCTTTTGACAACATTTTTTCTGAAATAATAAATAGATGCATGCCTTTAAATTTTACTTTAAATCAAACCGATTCGACTCTCATAATCAGCATATTTATGTCATAATGAAATTAAATTTGAATAAATACACAGAAAAAAATCTCTCTAAAATAGCTGTTTCATTGGATGGTGAACCTTATTCAAAATTCTACTAATCTCATCATTGGTTCTAATGTCTTCATTGTTTCTATGGGTGTAAAAAGATTTGTCACTTTTCAATAACGGGTTCGATTTTGAATATCTTAGTCATAGATGTTGTCCAGAAAATTTTGACAGTGTATAGGTAAACTTTGTTAATTTTCATTCAGTGCCTCAATATATGTATATTTTATAAAAAATAAAAAGGAATAGATGGAATCGTAGTATTACTATACATTTATAATGATAAACTTAAGTATGTTCTCAATTTGTAAGTGATATTTACTAGAATTATTGAACGAGAACTGAACTAGAACTGAACTAGAACTGAACTAGAACTGAACTAGAAGTGAACTAGAACTGAACTAGAACTGAACTAGAACTGAACTAGAACTGAACTAGAACTGAACTAGAACTGAACTAGAACTGAACTAGAACTGAACTAGAACTGAACTAGAACTGAACTAGAACTGAACTAGAACTGAACTAGAACTGAACTAGAACTGAACTAGAACTGAACTAGAACTGAACTAGAACTGAACTAGAACTGAACTAGAACTGAACTAGAACTGAACTAGAACTGAACTAGAACTGAACTAGAACTGAACTAGAACTGAACTAGAACTGAACTGGAACTGAACTAGAACTGAACTACATCTGAACTAGAACTGAACTACATCTGAACTAGAACTGAACTAGAACTGCACTAGAACTGAACTAGAACTGCACTAGAACTGAACTAGAACTGAACTAGAACTGAACTAGAACTGAACTAGAACTGAACTAGAACTGAACTAGAACTGAACTAGAACTGAACTAGAACTGAACTAGAACTGAACTAGAACTGAACTAGAACTGAACTAGAACTAGAACTGAACTAGAACTGAACTAGAACTGAACTAGAACTGAACTAGAACTGAACTAGAACTGAACTAGAACTGAACTAGAACTGAACTAGAACTGAACTAGAACTGAACTAGAACTGAACTAGAACTGAACTAGAACTGAACGAGAACTGAACTAGAACTGAACTAGAACTGAACTAGAACTGAACTAGAACTGAACTAGAACTGAACTAGAACTGAACTAGAACTGAACTAGAACAGAACTGAACTAGAACTGAACTAGAACTGAACTAGAACTGAACTAGAACTGAACTAGAACTGAACTAGAACTGAACTAGAACTAGAACTAGAACTGAACTAGAATTGAACTAGAACTGAACTAGAACTGAACCAGAACTGAAGTAGAACTGAACTAGAACTGAACTAGAACTGAACTAGAACTGAACTAGAACTGAACTAGAACTGAACTAGAACTGAACTAGAACTGAACTAGAACTGAACTAGAACTGAACTAGAACTGAACTAGAACTGAACTAGAACTGAACTAGAACTGAACTAGAACTGAACTAGAACTGAACTAGAACTGAACTAGAACTGAACTAGAACTGAACTAGAACTGAACTAGAACTGAACTAGAACTGAACTAGAACTAAACTAGAACTGAACTAGAAATGAACTAGAACTGAACTAGAACTGAACTAGAACTGAACTAGAACTGAACTAGAACTGAACTAGAACTGAACTAGAACTGAACTAGAACTGAACTAGAACTGAACTAGAACTGAACTAGAACTGAACTAGAACTGAACTAGAACTGAACTAGAACTGAACTAGAACTGAACTAGAACTGAACTAGAACTGAACTAGAACCGAACTAGAACTGAACAAGAACTGAAGTAGAACTGAACTTAAGACAAAAAACTAGAGAATGCTAAATTTGTTTCAATTTGTTTTATAATTTATTTAAACTTTCTTTCAATTAGATTTCTCTTTAATATGATGGAAAAAACTCTCTTTAATATTATGAAAAAATTAAACTCTTTCTTTTTCAAAGTTATTTTCTCATTAAAATTTGAACAATTTTCATCATTCATACATAGCCGGCCATTTGTTTTAAGATCTTTTATAAAAGAAGAGTACCTACAACTCTGTCAATAGATATCTCTTACTTGTTTAGCAACAAGTGTGTTGTTGCATTTCTATTTATATGTTAATATTAGTAAAAAGGAATTGTTTTATGTATTTTAATTTTTCTTTATAAATCGAAATGAAATAATGTGTCTTGTGTACTTTATCTTAATCTTACAAATTGCATTCTCAAGTATTTTTTTTTTGTTATTGTTGTTATTTCTTTCTTATCATTCATTACTTATAGTTATATATTCATTCATTTTAATTTTTATATAGTTTATGGATGCTGCAGCAGCAGCAAACTGCAAGTTGTTCTTCCTCAATTAGGGAGTATTAGAAGTCGATTCATGTTGCACATGTTGGTTTTGTTGGTTGAACATACATATAATGTAAACATTTAAGATCATATTGATATGTTGCATTTAGAATTTTCTTCTTTCATATGATCGATGTTTGTTTTTAGCGCAAATTACTATGAGTTTGTTGAAAGTTAAACATTTCGAGTTGATAAAGAATTGATTCTTTATTGAAAGTAGTCTGAGGATGGTAATTAGACAAAGGACTAGTTACATAACTGGTTATTAAGTAAATGATGGTTGACGATTTAAGTTTCTTTAAATCTTTTAGCAGTGGGTTTGTATGTATTACATTTAGTCTTAGAATACTGCATTCTTTTAAACTTCTTCACTGCTGATCTGTCCATGCCGATCATTGATGAAAAAGGCATTGTTTTTCTTCTTCAAATAGAAGACTCCTTTTTCTTTTCACTGAGGAGGTGTAATGTGTTTACAGATTCTATACTACAGCGCGCAGTGGTTTTTGGAGTTGTTCTGCCTTATTTCTTATAGTTTACTTTTTCTCTTTTTTTTCCCCTTTCAAAAGTTTATTATTATGCCTTTAAATTTTACTTTAAATCAAACCGATTCGACTCTCATAATCAGCATATTTATGTCATAATGAAATTAAATTTGAATAAATACACAGAAAAAAATCTCTCTAAAATAGCTGTTTCATTGGATGGTGAACCTTATTCAAAATTCTACTAATCTCATCATTGGTTCTAATGTCTTCATTGTTTCTATGGGTGTAAAAAGATTTGTCACTTTTCAATAACGGGTTCGATTTTGAATATCTTAGTCATAGATGTTGTCCAGAAAATTTTGACAGTGTATAGGTAAACTTTGTTAATTTTCATTCAGTGCCTCAATATATGTATATTTTATAAAAAATAAAAAGGAATAGATGGAATCGTAGTATTACTATACATTTATAATGATAAACTTAAGTATGTTCTCAATTTGTAAGTGATATTTACTAGAATTATTGAACGAGAACTGAACTAGAACTGAACTAGAACTGAACTAGAACTGAACTAGAAGTGAACTAGAACTGAACTAGAACTGAACTAGAACTGAACTAGAACTGAACTAGAACTGAACTAGAACTGAACTAGAACTGAACTAGAACTGAACTAGAACTGAACTAGAACTGAACTAGAACTGAACTAGAACTGAACTAGAACTGAACTAGAACTGAACTAGAACTGAACTAGAACTGAACTAGAACTGAACTAGAACTGAACTAGAACTGAACTAGAACTGAACTAGAACTGAACTAGAACTGAACTAGAACTGAACTAGAACTGAACTAGAACTGAACTGGAACTGAACTAGAACTGAACTACATCTGAACTAGAACTGAACTACATCTGAACTAGAACTGAACTAGAACTGCACTAGAACTGAACTAGAACTGCACTAGAACTGAACTAGAACTGAACTAGAACTGAACTAGAACTGAACTAGAACTGAACTAGAACTGAACTAGAACTGAACTAGAACTGAACTAGAACTGAACTAGAACTGAACTAGAACTGAACTAGAACTGAACTAGAACTGAACTAGAACTAGAACTGAACTAGAACTGAACTAGAACTGAACTAGAACTGAACTAGAACTGAACTAGAACTGAACTAGAACTGAACTAGAACTGAACTAGAACTGAACTAGAACTGAACTAGAACTGAACTAGAACTGAACTAGAACTGAACTAGAACTGAACGAGAACTGAACTAGAACTGAACTAGAACTGAACTAGAACTGAACTAGAACTGAACTAGAACTGAACTAGAACTGAACTAGAACTGAACTAGAACAGAACTGAACTAGAACTGAACTAGAACTGAACTAGAACTGAACTAGAACTGAACTAGAACTGAACTAGAACTGAACTAGAACTGAACTAGAACTAGAACTAGAACTGAACTAGAATTGAACTAGAACTGAACTAGAACTGAACCAGAACTGAAGTAGAACTGAACTAGAACTGAACTAGAACTGAACTAGAACTGAACTAGAACTGAACTAGAACTGAACTAGAACTGAACTAGAACTGAACTAGAACTGAACTAGAACTGAACTAGAACTGAACTAGAACTGAACTAGAACTGAACTAGAACTGAACTAGAACTGAACTAGAACTGAACTAGAACTGAACTAGAACTGAACTAGAACTGAACTAGAACTAAACTAGAACTGAACTAGAAATGAACTAGAACTGAACTAGAACTGAACTAGAACTGAACTAGAACTGAACTAGAACTGAACTAGAACTGAACTAGAACTGAACTAGAACTGAACTAGAACTGAACTAGAACTGAACTAGAACTGAACTAGAACTGAACTAGAACTGAACTAGAACTGAACTAGAACTGAACTAGAACTGAACTAGAACTGAACTAGAACCGAACTAGAACTGAACAAGAACTGAAGTAGAACTGAACTTAAGACAAAAAACTAGAGAATGCTAAATTTGTTTCAATTTGTTTTATAATTTATTTAAACTTTCTTTCAATTAGATTTCTCTTTAATATGATGGAAAAAACTCTCTTTAATATTATGAAAAAATTAAACTCTTTCTTTTTCAAAGTTATTTTCTCATTAAAATTTGAACAATTTTCATCATTCATACATAGCCGGCCATTTGTTTTAAGATCTTTTATAAAAGAAGAGTACCTACAACTCTGTCAATAGATATCTCTTACTTGTTTAGCAACAAGTGTGTTGTTGCATTTCTATTTATATGTTAATATTAGTAAAAAGGAATTGTTTTATGTATTTTAATTTTTCTTTATAAATCGAAATGAAATAATGTGTCTTGTGTACTTTATCTTAATCTTACAAATTGCATTCTCAAGTATTTTTTTTTTGTTATTGTTGTTATTTCTTTCTTATCATTCATTACTTATAGTTATATATTCATTCATTTTAATTTTTATATAGTTTATGGATGCTGCAGCAGCAGCAAACTGCAAGTTGTTCTTCCTCAATTAGGGAGTATTAGAAGTCGATTCATGTTGCACATGTTGGTTTTGTTGGTTGAACATACATATAATGTAAACATTTAAGATCATATTGATATGTTGCATTTAGAATTTTCTTCTTTCATATGATCGATGTTTGTTTTTAGCGCAAATTACTATGAGTTTGTTGAAAGTTAAACATTTCGAGTTGATAAAGAATTGATTCTTTATTGAAAGTAGTCTGAGGATGGTAATTAGACAAAGGACTAGTTACATAACTGGTTATTAAGTAAATGATGGTTGACGATTTAAGTTTCTTTAAATCTTTTAGCAGTGGGTTTGTATGTATTACATTTAGTCTTAGAATACTGCATTCTTTTAAACTTCTTCACTGCTGATCTGTCCATGCCGATCATTGATGAAAAAGGCATTGTTTTTCTTCTTCAAATAGAAGACTCCTTTTTCTTTTCACTGAGGAGGTGTAATGTGTTTACAGATTCTATACTACAGCGCGCAGTGGTTTTTGGAGTTGTTCTGCCTTATTTCTTATAGTTTACTTTTTCTCTTTTTTTTCCCCTTTCAAAAGTTTATTATTATGATGGTTTTCTTCGCGGTTTGTTTGCTTTTATTTGGTGTTTTGTTTATATTTACGTTTAAACTTTTTTTAATGTGTCTGTCTGCATGATGTGAATATTTAGTTTCTAAATAAATTTTAAAATTTCAGACAGAAATAAAGAACAACATATGCTGCGTTAGTTATTTAATTGCAAGAATTTTTTTTAATAATTTAAATAAATCTTTTAAACCATCCATTAAAAAATTAAAATTTGGCAAAAACAATCTAATTAACATGGTAATATTTTAAACAATATACCATGACCTTGAAAAGATTTAACACTAAATGGATTGAACCAAGCTAGAACTGGTATGAAGTCTAGTTTTTTGGTGATCGGTTGAGCTTTAACATTATTTTAATTATAAAGAATCATTTTTTTTCAAATCAATTTTTTAATTTTAATCAAAACAAAGTCGTTCGTTGCTTTTTTCATAATATTAATCATTTAAGTTTAAAGTTGAAACATAATTTGTTTAATTTCTAACAACAATGTTGCAAAAAAATACTACACATATTGTGTTATCAGTAAAATATTCAATTCAATATTTACAAATACATATAATAAGGTGCTAATTGACAACACTGTTAACAATGATGCACTAGTTACAACTGCACATGTTCTATGTGCACGCAATAAATGCTCACTTTACAATTAATAATAATATGTCATAAAAAAATTATTATCTCTATTAAAATGATTAAAATGCATAGAAATGTTAAACGATTAGAAATTTTAAATGAATACAGTCGTGAGCAAAAATATGTATCTAAGAAATCTAACAATTTTCAGTTGCTTTCATTTGAACCTAACTAGAACTGAAGTAGTTAGTATTGAAGTAGAACTGAAGTAAAACTGAAGTAGAACTGAAGTAGAACTGAACTATAACTGAACTAGAACGGAACTAGAACTGAACTAGAACTAAACTAGAACTGAACTAGAACTGAAGAAGAACTGAACTAGAACTGAAGTAGAACTGAACTAGAACTGAACTAGAACTGAACTAGAACTGAAGTAGAACTCAACTAGAACTGAACTATAACTGAACTAGAACGGAACTAGAACTGAACTAGAACTAAACTAGAACTGAACTAGAACTGAAGAAGAACTGAACTAGAACTGAAGTAGAACTGAACTAGAACTGAACTAGAACTGAAGTAGAACTCAACTAGAACTGAACTAGAACTAGAACTGGAACTGAACTAGAACAGAACTAGAACTGAACTAGAACTGAACTAGATCTGAACTAGAACTGAACTAGAACTGAACTAGAACTAGAACTGAACTAGAACTGAACTAGAACTGAACTAGAACTGAACTAGAACTGAACTAGAATCTGAACTAGAACTGAACTAGAACTAACTAGAACTGAACTAGAACTGAACTAGAACTGAACTAGAACTGAACTAGAACTGAACTAGAACTGAACTAGACTGAACTAGAACTGAACTAGAACTGAACTAGAACTGAACTAGAACTGAACTAGAACTGAACTAGAACTGAACTAGAACTGAACTAGAACTTGAACTAGATACTGAACTAGAACTGAACTAGAACTGAATACTGAACTAGACCTGAACTAGACCTGAACTAGAACTGAACTAGACTGAACTAGAACTGAACTAGAGAACTAGACTACTAGAACTGAACTAGATCTGAACTAGAACTGACTAGAACTGAACTAGAACTGAACTAGAACTGAACTAGAACTGAACTAGAACTGAACTAGAACTGAAACTAGAACTGAACTAGAACTGAACTAGAACTGAACTAGAACTGAACTAGAACTGAACTAGAACTGAACTAGAACTGAACTAGAACTGAACTAGAACTGAACTAGAACTGAACTAGAACTGAACTAGAACTGAACTAGAACTGAACTAGAACTGAACTAGAACTGAACTAGAACTGAACTAGAACTGAACTAGAACTGAACTAGAACTGAACTAGAACTGAACTAGAACTGAACTAGAACTGAACTAGAACTGAACTAGAACTGAACTAGAACTGAACTAGAACTGAACTAGAACTGAACTAGAACTGAACTAGAACTGAACTAGAACTGACTACTAACTGAACTAGAACTGAACTAGAACTGAACTAGAACTGAACTAGACTGAACTAGAACTGAACTAGAAACTGAACTAGAACTGAACTAGAACTGAACTAGAACTGAACTAGAACTGAACTAGAACTGAACTAGAACTGAACTAGAACTGAACTAGACTGAACTAGAAATGAACTAAAATGGAACTAGAACTGAACTAGAAATGAACTAAAATGGAACTAGAACTGAATTGTACTGAAGTTGAAACCTCTAAACTAGAATTGATCATCTCCAAACTTGGAAGTAGTTCTGTGACAAGCATATGTTCCTCTATTGAATTTGCTTTTCTTTAAATTTGCAATAAAATATATAAGGAAATAAATATCATAAAGTTATGTGTGTACTTTTGTCATGCACTATTCCTGCAATAATATGTATAAAATCTAAATTGTAGTTAATGAAAAAGAAAGAAATAGAAAAAAATACAACAAATAACATGAATTAAGTAAAAATATTAATATGAACATATGATTATTATCAAATAATAAATATATAAAAAAAATAGAAAACATGCAAAAATCCATAAATTTTCTGAAAAATTAGCAGACAATTTTTTTTTATTATAACGTTTAAAATTACAAAATATTAAATAGAATTATTTAGTTTTTCCTGCGTGTTTCATGTTTTTACTAATTTACATAAAAATGCTTAGATATGCATCATATAAAATAAAAATTGAGGGAAAAAAAATAAAGAAGAAATAAATGCATTTGATTTTATACTTTTGTTCAGTTTCATAGATACCAACATCTGTTTGCAAAAAAAAAAAAAAATTAAAACAAAAAAATCATAAAAATGATGTCATGCTGCAAGATCGGTTTTCTCTTTATTACCTTTTTTAATTTTTGGAAATATATACATATGATTTCAGTATTGTGGTTGCCTGTCAGCGGAGTAAAGATTTGGAATCTGTTCTAAAATTTTGTGTTTGTTTTATTTTTTTTTGTTTGTAGTTTGGAACAGGAGAATAACATGTGTGATCCAATTTTTGAATTCATGCTATTTGTTTAATTCTTCTAAGTTTTTTTGTTTTTGATTTGCAAATTCTTTTTGAAGAACAAAACTGATTCTTAGAAAAAGTGCATGTTGTTGATTTTTATACAAAAATGAAATTAAATTGAGAGAAAATGGGAAAAAATAACACTAAGGCAATTAATCATGATTGATGTTTGGGGTGATGGTGTTAATAGGGGATTCAAAAAATGTGTTGCAATAATAGTGCAAGTGTCTGATATTGTGATTTGATAGACATTAGAATAGTTTCGTATTTAGTGACGTTGCTAAGTTGCTATTGCAAAATAGCAATTAAACTAGAACTGAACTACAACTGAACTAGAAATGAACTAGAACTGAACTAGAACTGAACTAGAACTGAACTAGAACTGAACTAGAACTGAACTAGAACTGAACTAGAACTGAACTAGAACTGAACTAGAACTGAACTAGAACTGAACTAGAACTGAACTAGAACTGAACTAGAACTGAACTAGAACTGAACTAGAACTGAACTAGAACTGAACTAGAACTGAACTAGAACTGAATTAGAACTGAACTAGAACTGAACTAGAACTGAACTAGAACTGAACTAGAACTGAACTAGAACTGAACTAGAACTGAACTAGAACTGAACTAGAACTGAACTAGAACTGAACTAGAACTGAACTAGAACTGAACTAGAACTGAACTAGAACTGAACTAGAACTGAACTAGAACTGAACTAGAACTAAACTAGAACTGAACTAGAAATGAACTAGAACTGAACTAGAACTGAATTAGAACTGAACTAGAACTGTACTAGAACTGAACTAGAACTGAACTAGAACTGAACTAGAACTGAACTAGAACTGAACTAGAACTGAACTAGAACTGAACTAGAACTGAACTAGAACTGAACTAGAACTAGAACTGAACTAGAACTGAACTAGAACTGAACTAGAACAGAACTAGAACTGAACTAGAACTGAACTAGAACTGAACTAGAACTGAACTAGAACTGAACTAGAACTGAACTAGAACTGAACTAGAACTGAACTAGAACTGAACTAGAACTGAACTAGAACTGAACTAGAACTGAACTAGAACTGAACTAGAACTGAACTAGAACTGAACTAGAACAGAACAGAACAGAACTAGAACTGAACTAGAACTGAACTAGAACTGAACTAGAACTGAACTAGAACTGAACTAGAACTGAACTAGAACTGAACTAGAACTGAACTAGAACTGAACTAGAACCGAACTAGAACTGAACTAGAACTGAACTAGAACTGAACTAGAACTGAACTAGAACTGAACTAGAACTGAACTAGAACTGAACTAGAACTGAACTAGAACAGAACTAGAACTGAACTAGAACTGAACTAGAACTGAACTAGAACTGAACTAGAACTGAACTAGAACTGAACTAGAACTGAACTAGAACTGAACTAGAACTGAACTAGAACTGAACTAGAACTGAACTAGAACTGAACTAGAACTGAACTAGAACTGAACTAGAACTGAACTAGAACTGAACTAGAACTGAACTAGAACTGAACTAGAACTGAACTAGAACTGAACTAGAACTGAACTAGAACTGAACTAGAACTGAACTAGAACTGAACTAGAACTGAACTAGAACTGAATTAGAACTGAACTAGAACTGAGCCAGAACTGAACTAGAACTGAAATGAGCTGCAAAGTCGCAATGATGTAACAATTGCAATACCGATCTTTGTATCATTATATTCCTTGCACATTTGCAAGACTATTTTCATTAGTTACAGAACTGCTCCATACGATATATCTTTATTTTTACAACTTCACCACTACTAATTGAGTATTTAAAGAAATCCAGATGAATAATGGCATAAAAGAAAAGATAATAAACGGCTTTACAAGCAATTACAAATTGATTATTTTCATAAGGCAAAAAAGAAAAACACATAATGCGGAAATTACTCTATGCTCCAATGGCAACAAATAAGAATTAAACTAAAATATAGTGATGATGATAATGACGATGAAAACCCCAGAAACTATACGAATGAAATAATCATATACAAATGAGTTGCGTAAAAATAAAACAATTTCTTAAAATGTGGGTGGTATTTAGAGATTAAAATTAAAGAATTTTTAAAATAAAACTACCTATAAAATTTATATTTTGGAAAAAAGCAACAAATGAATTTTTAACCTTTGTGACTCCTTTTTTTAGTCCATACAATCCTCAAGGTTCCTTTTTATTACTTTTAATATAATCTCGCATTTTTAAATTCATTTTATTCCATTTCAAGCCTAACATTTAACAACATTTTAGAAAAATCTTGAAAAAATGAGGTTATCAGTTAGAATTCATAAATACACGCATATAAATAAATAAATCAAAAGTCAGTTTTAAACTAAATAATTAAACAGTGTTTTTTTTTAATTAGTTGTCTTTTTTTTTTTTTTTTTCTTTTAGAATATGATGTAATTTTGCAAAAAACGTTCTTGAGATTAATAGTTTTTTGTCATTCTTAAACTATAATTTATTGTTTTAATTTTTATTTTGTTTAATTTCTTTGGCATTTTATCAGTTTATTATTGAAAAATATTTAAACCCGAAATCCCGGATGTATATAAATTTGTTCAACATGATTTTCTTTTAAAAGAATGTTTATTTTTATGCTGTTTCAAGAAGATCTTTGATTATTTTTAATAAATTTTGCATGAAATTGTTTTTCTTCAATTATTGTTTAATAATTGTTATTATTTTATATACAAGCGCCATTTCTTTTTTTGTTGTTTTAATTTCTGGCGGGAGTTTTGTCAATGTGTTTGATACTTGAACTTGTGTGTCTATCGTATACAAAGAATAAATCTGTTTGTAGTGTTTTTTTAAACATTTAATTTCATTTCTTTAATATTTTAGGGTGACAAAGAGGTTATCTGTTTTAAATTTTGTGATGCCTCTTTTTGTAGCCATATGTGTGCCGACTTTGTTCAGCAGAAAAATTTATGTATTTTTGCATAGTTTTAGCTTTTAAACAGGAAATATAAATTTTAGACTTTTGTATATTGTTCACAGAAAGCCGGAGAGTGTAAAATTAACTTTCTAACTCTTAAATATTTATTCGATATGCCCAAACAGTTCAGTTAAAAGAACAAGTTCTTGAAATTTAAAATGGCTTCATTTCCGCTTTTGGGTTATTTAAGTGATCTGTCACGGAATACCTTAAACTTTATGGCTTAAAGTGTCATTATTCTCTTCACAGCCACTGACAGATTAATGTGTCAGGTTCTCTTCATATAAAGAATTAAAATCAGCGAACTAGAACTAATAAGTGAACTAGAACTAAACTAGAACTGAACTAGAAACTGAATTAGAACTGAAATTAGACTGAACTAGAACTGAACTAGAACTGAACTATAACTGAACTAGTAACTGAACTAGAAACTGAACCTAGAACTGAACTAGAACTGAACTAGAACTGAACTAGAAAGAACTAGAATGAACTAGAAGAACTAGAACTGAACTAGAACTGAACTAGAACTGAACCAAACTGAACTAGAACTGAACTAGAACCTGAAACTAGAACTGGAACTAGAACTGAACTAGAACTGAACTAGAACTGAACTAAGAACTGAACTAGAACTGAAACTAGAACTGAACTAGAACTGAAACTAGAACTGAAACTAGAACGGAACTAGAGACTGAACTAGAACGAACTAGAAACTGAACTAGAAACTGAACTAGAACTGAAACTAGAACTGAACTAGAACAACATAACTGAACTAGAAATGAACTAGAAACTGAAACTAGAACTGAACTAGACTGAACTAGAACGAACTAGAACTGAACTATAACTGGAAACTAGACTGAACTAGAACTGAATACTGAACTAGAACTGAACTAGAACTGAACTAGAACTGAACTAGAACTGAACTAGAACTGAACTAGAACTGAACTAGAACTGAACTAGAACTGAACTAGAACTGAACTAGAACTGACTAGAACTGAACTAGAACTGAACTAGAACTGAACTAGAACTGAACTAGAACTGAACTGAACTAAACTGAACTGAACTAGAACTGAACTAGAACTGAACTAGAACTGAACTAGAACTGAACTAGAACTGAACTAGAACTGAACTAGAACTGAACTAGAACTGAACTAGAACTGAACTAGAACTGAACTAGAACTGAACTAGAACTGAACTAGAACTGAACTAGAACTGAACTAGAACTGAACTAGAACTGAACTAGAACTGAACTAGAACTGAACTAGAACTGAACTAGAACTGAACTAGAACTGAACTAGAACTGAACTAGAACTGAACTAGAACTGAACTAGAACTGAACTAGAACTGAACTAGAACTGAACTAGAACTGAACTAGAACTGAACTAGAACTGAACTAGAACTGAACTAGAACTGAACTAGAACTGAACTAGAACTGAACTAGAACTGAACTAGAACTGAACTAGAACTGAACTAGAACTGAACTAGAACTGAACTAGAACTGAACTAGAACTGAACTAGAACTGAACTAGAACTGAACTAGAACTGAACTAGAACTGAACTAGAACTGAACTAGAACTGAACTAGAACTGAACTAGAACTGAACTAGAACTGAACTAGAACTGAACTAGAACTGAACTAGAACTGAACTAGAACTGAACTGAACTAGAACTGAACTAGAACTGAACTAGAACTGAACTAGAACTAGACTGAACTAGAACTGAACTAGAACTGACTAGAAGACTAGAAATGAACTAGAACTGAACTAGAACTGAACTAGAACTGAACTAGAACTGAACTAGAACTGAACTAGAACTGAACTAGAACTGAACTAGAACTGAACTAGAACTGAACTAGAACTAAACTAGAACTGAAATAGAACTATACTAAAGTAGAACTGGAACTGAAATAAAACATTTACATTTCAATAATAAATATTCTAATCAATGAAATTTGAAATCAATTTGCGATTGCAACAAATTGACCCATATAATTATGTTAACAAAAATTTATTATTTAATATGAGAATTAAAGACAAATTAAGCTTAGCTTAACAAAAAATGTTTAAATTTTATAACATTCATACCAAACATTGATTTACTACCTAACGAATGTCTGCATTACTAAATTTCCTTGAACTTGACACTTGAAATAATTCAATATTTTTTTCAGATTTTTTTTTTTTTATTAGTTAAACACTAACCAATTTAGACAAAAAATGGCATACTATAGCAATTTGTGACTGCCCCAAGTAAAAAATATTTTAAAAACCACAATGTTTATTTTTTATGTAGACAACTCATATGCAGCACACCATGCATGCCGGGTTGTAATTTTGTTAATACAGCAAAATCTAAAAAGTTTGTATTCGAATAAAAAAAAAATTGCAATAATATTTTGAAAGGGATACTTTTATTTTGAAAAAGAGACTTGGCGAGACTCGGTGTAGTTTCTGTTTTTATTATAAACAGTGAAAATAACGTTAGGAAATGTTGACAAGAGTAAAGAGTGTAATGGGGTAAAAAACAGTGTTGCCAAAACGACATTATAGGTGAATCATTATACATATGATATCAGTGATTTATATTTGCCCTAAATCGTCAGAATCTACAAAATTATTAGGTCATGGGATTACTTTAACATCTAACATATTAACAAATAAAACACTCTTTTTTCAGAATCTTGACACATACTACAAAATGTCATAATAATTAAAAATAACTCAAATATTTCCAAGTTTTTTATGTCGCCAAAAGAATATGCAAAAATAGTTTCATATTTATGTTGGATCTTTAACAAAAAAACGTTAAATGTATGTCAGTGTTACAATTTTAAGTGCATTTACACATGATCCATGCTCACATACACATTCCCAAGCTTTTACTCAAGTATTCCCCATATTTTTTTCTTTATATTTTATTATTCTCTTCTAGAATTTGATATTTATTTATGGAAGTTACATTATACTTTTGTTATGCATCCTAACAAAATAATAATATAAATAAAAACAAAAAAAATTTACTTATTTTCTAATGTTTTTGTTTGATGACATTTGATATCATTGTCTTTAATAGTTTAAGGTCAAAATATTTTGCCTTCATTAAAAAAAAGACAACAACAACAAAAGTAAAGAAAGAAAAAAACAAAGATGCATAAAAAATACGTAAATATGCAACTATGTATGTAGTATGCTGTGATAAAAAAACAACAACAACGAAAAGTATCACATGCAATCTGATGTTTGCAAATTGAGCAAAACAAAAAACTTTATGTGTGTGCAGATGTCAACAATAGTAAAATATGATCTATCCTAGGCATGATGTCACACACGCCCACTTTCATTACAGCTCTAGATTAAAAATAAAGCTTTTCATTATTATTATTAACAATTTCTATTTACAAAATGCATTTATGCAAAAAATAAAAAACAGCTGTTATCTGATTTTCGATATAGTATGTATAACCAAGGTGCACCCTACGAAGGGGTTTTTACATTTAAGAATCATAATTAATACATATTATCACTTGGGTACTACATTAAATTTTTATAGTAATTCTTGTTAACCTCTTTTTCATTTCCACTGTAGTTCAGTTCAAGTTCAGTTCTAGTTCAGTTCTAGTACAGTTCTAGTTCAGTTCTAGTTCAGTTCTAGTTCAGTTCTAGTTCAGTTCTAGTTCAGTTCTAGTTCAGTTCTAGTACAGTTCTAGTACAGTTCTAGTTCAGTTCTAGTTCAGTTCTAGTTCAGTTCTAGTTCAGTTCTAGTTCAGTTCTAGTTCAGTTCTAGTTCAGTTCTAGTTCAGTTCTAGTTCAGTTCTAGTTCAGTTCTAGTTCAGTTCTAGTTCAGTTCTAGTTCAGTTCTAGTTCAGTTCTAGTTCAGTTCTAGTTCAGTTCTAGTTCAGTTCTAGTTCAGTTCTAGTTCAGTTCTAGTTCAGTTCTAGTTCAGTTCTAGTTCAGTTCTAGTTCAGTTCTAGTTCAGTTCCAGTTCAGTTCTAGTTCAGTTCTAGTTCAGTTCTAGTTCAGTTCTAGTTCAGTTCTAGTTCAGTTCTAGTTCAGTTCTAGTTCAGTTCTAGTTCTAGTTCAGTTCTAGTTCAGTTCTAGTTCAGTTCTAGTTCAGTTCTAGTTCAGTTCTAGTTCAGTTCTAGTTCAGTTCTAGTTCAGTTCTAGTTCAGTTCTAGTTCAGTTCTAGTTCAGTTCTAGTTCAGTTCTAGTTCAGTTCTAGTTCAGTTCTAGTTCAGTTCTAGTTCAGTTCTAGTTCAGTTCTAGTTCAGTTCTAGTTCAGTTCTAGTTCAGTTCTAGTTCAGTTCTAGTTCAGTTCTAGTTCAGTTCTAGTTCAGTTCTAGTTCTAGTTCAGTTCTAGTTCAGTTCTAGTTCAGTTCTAGTTCAGTTCTAGTTCAGTTCTAGTTCAGTTCTAGTTCAGTTCTAGTTCAGTTCAGTTCTAGTTCAGTTCCAGTTTAATTCTAGTTTTGGTTCACTTCTGATTAGTTTTTAAGTGAAGAATTTGTTTTGAACGATATGACCGATGATAGCATGAATCAAATGTATCGCAGTTCGTAGTATGTTGTAAAACTACAGTGTAATTTTCTAATTTAGATTTTGAAGTGAACTAGCAATGATATGTTGGATTTGTTGTAATGATATATGCTTCTTCTTTTTAGTAGGCAAAGAATAATGTGTGGATCCAAATACTTGCATATATACACTACAATGTCAGTGGATAGTTGTAGTTGTACATTGTTGATATTGACACTAATTGCCAGAGCAACCATATAGACAATAAGAAAAATGCCAACCTAAAGATATGCACATAGATTCACATCTCTAACTAGTATTTGTGCAACTGTGATAATATTTCTACTTACTACTTTTTCACTTAAAACTACTACTAAAGTTACTACAACTACTATTATTTTTGAATTCATATTTTTCCTTAATACTTAATGGAAAATTATTATAAACACGTGTTGATCTATGTGATAAGTTTATTAACCCATAAAAAGGTGTCTAATGTCTTCCCGAGATTTAAATCAGAAGCTTTAAATCCAAAATATTTAATTACCACATATTCACTACATATGACCACAATAACAAAAATAAAAAACTGCCTTTTAAGCAAAATATGTTTTAGCCAACAGAATTTTAGGATGGCTTTTATTAAACCTAAAAATAAATATTATTTGTAACGAAAAATAAAACAATATTTTTATATACATAAATATTAGTATTTTGTTTAAACAAAATTTATATACCGTCGCACATGTTGCCAACATGTGTTATTTAAATAAATATTTATGAAAATCATTCGTTTATTTATTTGATATTTTTTTGCATAACGTTTTCTTTTCTTTTGTAATTTTCATAGTTTCAAATGATCATATTAAACTGTCATCTTATTTGGGGAAATCACCATATTTAATTTTAAAAAATGACACAGATTTATTTTTATAAACACAGATTTATTTATATAAATATGTGAAAATACTGAAGTCATTATAGATTTTATTTAGGGTGATTGAAATCATTAACCCTTTCATTGTAGTTTATCAACACAAATTAAAATTTTCATTAATGAATTGAAAAAAGTATTTTTTTTTTTTGTTTATTTTAATTAATAAGCAATTGCCGATTAATTAAAACACAAGATGGATTTTATTTTTTTTACATACAGACAGACAAATTCCTGTAGGAAACTTTTCAACTGCACATTTTTTTAATTAAAGCGTTTGGTAAACATTGTTTGTCCAGTTCAGTCCTAGTTCAATTCAGTTCTAGTTAGTTCTAGTTCAGTTCTAGTTCAGTTCTAATTCAGTTCTAGTTCAGTTCTAGTTCAGTTCTAGTTCAGTTCTAGTTCAGTTCTAGTTCAGTTCTAGTTCAGTTCTAGTTCAGTTCTAGTTCAGTTCTAGTTCAGTTCTAGTTCAGTCTAGTTCAGTTCTAGTTCAGTTCTAGTTCAGTTCTAGTTCAGTTCTAGTTCAGTTCTAAGTCAGTTCTAGTTCAGTTCTAGTTCAGTTCTAATTCAGTTCTAGTTCAGTTCTAGTTCAGTTCTAGTTCAGTTCTAGTTCAGTTCTAGTTCAGTTCTAGTTCAGTTCTAGTTCAGTTCTAGTTCAGTTCTAGTTCAGTTCTAGTTCAGTTCTAGTTCAGTTCTAGTTCAGTTCTAGTTCAGTTCTAGTTCAGTTCTAGTTCAGTTCTAGTTCAGTTCTAGTTCAGTTCTAGTTCAGTTCTAGTTCAGTTCTAGTTCAGTTCTAGTTCAGTTCTAGTTCAGTTCTAGTTCAGTTCTAGTTCAGTTCTAGTTCAGTTCTAGTTCAGTTCTAGTTCAGTTCTAGTTCAGTTCTAGTTCAGTTCAATTCTAGTTAAATTTTAGATCAGTTCTAATTTCAATTTGCATCGGTTATCTACAATATTTTTAAATTCTTAATTAATTAATAATTGAATAAAAACTGAAGTGTGTGCCAACAGTTTCCTATTAAATCATTTCGATCAAACAGTTACATTAAATTATGAATATCAATTAATGTTTTTTTTAAGATTTTTATAAATTGATCAATAAAATAGCAATCAGTTTTTTTAAAATAGAAGTATAAATCAATAAAATGCCAAACTGTCTAAATTTGCTTAATAGTTTTTTGCAAACAATTTGCGAAAAATAAACTTTTTAACTAATTTAAATTGTAGACCAACGACCAAGTCACAAATGTAATAGAAATCAGCACTAAAAATTATTTTAGTACAGTGAAACCTATAATTAACTAATTGCCAATTCACAATTGAAGCGAAAGTTTTTCTTCTTTTTATTAAGAAATTCCATTCTTTCGGAATTAAGATATTTACACGAAATGATCATTTTATTTATAATCGCAAATTTCCCATTTTTCTTTTTAGATTTTTTTTAAACTTTTAAATTTAAAAACTGTCCCACTGTTACTCATCCATACATTTAAAAATCTAAGATCTTTATGAGTCAATTGTTTATAATAATTTTATTTAGATTTTGACTTTGCAGTTTGTTTCCTTTTTTGCCAATAAAAACAATTATTGCCTCCCAGCGTTTCAATTAAGCAGGACAAGGCGACAAATTCTTTTTTAATTGAAAAAATACTTTTTAAATATTTGTTTTAATAAAACAAATCAAATCATCGTTACTTTATTTTTTAATTGAAAACAATGTTTGAAAATTCAATAAAATTTAAGAAATAGAACATAAATAACATTCACAGAAAAACAATGCAATTTTACATTTATCAATAAAAAATATGTAAGCAATAATAAATAAAAATTGTGAGTGTTTTTATTGCAGAAAAATTTCAAACATTACACAGATGTTGTGTGTGAAAAAGTGTTCTTTTATTTTAAAAAGATGCTTTGCAATTTGATTTAAGTGTAAACATTAAAAAATTGCAATATTAATTTGTAAAATTCTGGTGTTTTTCCTCATCATTGCGTTTAGACTATAAAAATGTTTATGTTCTAATTTTTTTCAAAGAACATTAAAGAAAAATGTTTTTTATTTTAGATAAATTTGTTAGTAAATAGTTTATTGTTTAGACTTTTTTTACGAGTATGTTAATTTTGAACTAGAATTTTCTCACCAATAGTTCTAGTGCGGTTCTAATTCTGTTCTAATATAGTTCTAGTTCAGTTTTAGTTCAGTTCTTGATTAATTCTAGTTTAGTTCTAGTTCAGTTCTGTGTTAGTTCTATTCTAGTTCTGTTCTGTTCTAGTTCTGTTCTAATTCTGTTCTAGTTCTGTTCTAGTTCTGTTCTAGTTCTGTTCTAGTTCTGTTCTAGTTCTGTTCTAGTTCTGTTCTAGTTCTGTTCTAGTTATACCCTACACCACTATAGTGGGGAGGGTATTATACGTTTGTGCTGATGTTTGTAACACACAAAAATATTGGTCCTACACCCACCTTTAAGTCAGGAGGGATCGGCCCATGTTTGACCTATACTCCTATATAAAGCCTCATTTAGAAAATTATTTTTTTATCAATAAATTGCTTAAATACTTTGGAATTAAGGTAAAATTCAACATAAAAGTTTCTTTGTGAAAAATTAAAATTTTTAAAATATACTCATGGTGTAGGGTATTATATGGTCGGCCATGCCCTACTATACTTTCCTACTTGTTCTGTTCTAGTTCTAGTTCTGTTCTGTTCTAGTTCTGTTCTAGTTCTGTTATAGTTCTGTTCTAGTTCTAGTTCTGTTCTAGTTCTAGTTCTGTTCTAGTTCAGTTCTAGTTCTGTTCTAGTTCTGTTCTAGTTCTGTTCTAGTTCTGTTCTAGTACTGTTCTAGTTCAGTTCTAGTTCTGTTCTAGTTCTGTTCTAGTTCTGTTCTAGTTCTGTTCTAGTTCTGTTCTAGTTCTGTTCTAGTTCTGTTCTAGTTCTGTTCTAGTTCTGTTCTAGTTCTGTTCTAGTTCTGTTCTAGTTCTGTTCTAGTTCTGTTCTAGTTAGTTCTGTTGTAGTTCTGTTGTAGTTCTGTTCTAGTTCTGTTCTAGTTCTGTTCTAGTTCTGTTCCAGTTCTGTTCAAGTTCTAGTTCAGTTCTAGTTCTGTTCTAGTTCTGTTCTAGTTCTGTTGTAGTTCTGTTCTAGTTCTGTTCTAGTTCTGTTCTAGTTCTCTTCCAGTTCTGTTCAAGTTCTGTTCAAGTTCTAGTTCTGTTCTAGTTCTGTTCTAGTTCTGTTCTAGTTCTGTTCTAGTTCTGTTCTAGTTCTGTTCTAGTTCTGTTCTAGTTCTGTTCTAGTTCTGTTCTAGTTCTGTTCTAGTTCTGTTCTAGTTCTGTTCTAGTTCTGTTCTAGTTCTGTTCTAGTTCTGTTCTAGTTCTGTTCTAGTTCTGTTCTAGTTCTGTTCTAGTTCTGTTCTAGTTCTGTTCTAGTTCTGTTCTAGTTCTGTTCTAGTTCTGTTCTAGTTCTGTTCTAGTTCTGTTCTAGTTCTGTTCTAGTTCTGTTCTAGTTCTGTTCTGTTCTAGTTCTGTTCTAGTTCTGTTCTAGTTCTGTTCTAGTTCTGTTCTAGTTCTGTTCTTGTTCTGTTCTTGTTCTGTTCTAGTTCTGTTCTTGTTCTGTTCTAGTTCTGTTCTAGTTCTGTTCTAGTTCTGTTCTAGTTCTGTTCTAGTTCTGTTCTAGTTCTGTTCTAGTTCTGTTCTAGTTCTGTTCTAGTTCTGTTCTAGTTCCGTTCTAGTTCTGTTCTAGTTCTGTTCTAGCTCTGTTCTAGTTCTGTTCTAGTTCTGTTCTAGTTCTATTCTAGTTCTGTTCTAGTTCTGTTCTAGTTCTGTTCTAGTTCTGTTCTAGATCTGTTCTAGTTCTGTTCTAGTTCTGTTCTAGTTCTGTTCTAGTTCTGTTCTAGTTCTGTTCTGTTCTAATTCTGTTCTAGTTCTGTTATACTTTTTTTAAATCCCTTTAATTCTCCAAACGTATACTTTTACAAATATTAAGGTTTATGCTAAAAAATATGATCAAATCAAAATGAAAATTTTATATTGCAAAAGTATGTATATAAAACATGCGCCCAAAATAATTTAAACTTGTATCTTCGAATTTCAACGCAATGCTTATGTTCAGAGTATATACCTCGTATTTAAATATACATGTTCATTATAGATAACTTATGTATAACCGATTATGGTATATGAAGCACAACTTTATATGCCGTGGTGTGAATAAGTAAAATATGAGATTAAAAAAATTATGCATTGTTTAAAATCGGCACAAACTAATTGTTTCTTTTATACATAATACACGTTGGCAACAACATTTATTCGAAACAAACTTTTCAAATAAATATAAAAATCCTCTGAAAAAAAAATGTTCAAATGCTAAGATACTCTTACATGCAAAATTAAAAAAAAAAAAAAAATACTCGTATCTACTAAAATTTCTGCTTTAATTGCACTATTTCCGTTTGCAACCAGATATTTGACGAGTGCGATTGTATACACGAGAGATGTAGAAAAGAATTGTTTTGCATTTGGATTTTAGAATGGAGAAAAATTGTATTAGAATGTTGTTTAAGTGATCATATACAAAAATATAAATTATTTACATTTGTTAGCAGCAAATGTATCATTTAAAGTTATAAATTTGTGTTTACAAAAAAAAAAAAAAAAAGATTTATTCATGGAAATTTATGTTTTCTTCCATGGCGAATATGAAATTTATTTGCCATTAATATTGTATAAAATGGCGCCAAATTATGGTCTAGTTAGTAAATATTTTTGTATTTAAAACAACCAAATTAAAAATTTAATATTATTTAAGGCTACACACTGGAATGATTACATATTAATAGTAATATGTACATATGTATTAATTTCAGTACTTTATTGAAATTTAACAAAATGATTAAAAAATTGGAACAATCTTTGGGATACAATTTTAAATATGTATACATGTTGAATTAGTTGACAGAAAACTCTCTTTTAGGTTCAGATCTTAATAAGAAGTAAAATATCGTTCTAGTTGAGTTCTAGTTAAGTTCTAGTTAAGTTCTAGTTCAGTTCTAGTTAAGTTCTAGTTCAGTTCTAGTTCAGTTCTAGTTCAGTTCTAGTTCAGTTCTAGTTCAGTTCTAGTTCAGTTCTAGTTCAGTTCTAGTTCAGTTCTAGTTCAGTTCAAGTTCAGTTCTAGTTCAGTTCTAGTTCAGTTCTAGTTCAGTTCTAGTTCAGTTCTAGTTCAGTTCTAGTTCAGTTCTAGTTCAGTTCTAGTTAAGTTCTAGTTCAGTTCTAGTTCAGTTCTAGTTCAGTTCTAGTTCAGTTCTAGTTCAGTTCTAGTTTAGTTCTAGTTCAGTTCTAGTTCAGTTCTAGTTCAGTTCTAGTTCAGTTCTAGTTCAGTTCTAGTTCAGTTCTAGTTCAGTTCTAGTTCAGTTCTAGTTAAGTTCTAGTTAAGTTCTAGTTCAGTTCTAATTCAGTTCTAGTTCAGTTCTAGTTCAGTTCTAGTTAAGTTCTAGTTCAGTTCTAGTTCAGTTCTAGTTCAGTTCTAGTTCAGTTCTAGTTCAGTTCTAGTTCAGTTCTAGTTCAGTTCTAGTTCAGTTCTAGTTCAGTTCTAGTTCAGTTCTAGTTCAGTTCTAGTTCAGTTCTAGTTCAGTTCTAGTTCAGTTCTAGTTCAGTTCTAGTTCAGTTCTAGTTCAGTTCTAGTTCTAGTTCAGTTCTAGTTCAGTTCTAGTTCAGTTCTAGTTCAGTTCTAGTTCAGTTCTAGTTCAGTTCTAGTTCAGTTCTAGTTCAGTTCTAGTTCAGTTCTAGTTCAGTTCTAGTTCAGTTCTAGTTCAGTTCTAGTTCAGTTCTAGTTAAGTTCTAGTTGAGTTCTAGTTAAGATCTAGTTCAGTTCTAGTTAAGTTCTAGTTCAGTTCAAGTCAGTTCTAGTGCAGTTCAAGTCAGTTCTAGTGCAGTTCTAGTTAAGTTCTAGTTCAGTTCTAGTTCAGTTCTAGTTCAGTTCTAGTTCAGTTCTAGTTCAGTTCTAGTTCAGTTCAGTTAAAGTTCAGCTCTACTTCAGTTCTAGTTCAGCTCTACTTCAGTTCTAGTTCAGTTCTAGTTCAGTTCTAGTTCAGTTCTAGTTCAGTTCTAGTTCAGTTCTAGTTCAGTTCTAGTTCAGTTCTAGTTCAGTTCTAGTTCAGTTCTAGTTCACTTCTAGTTCAGTTCTAGTTCAGTTCTAGTTCAGTTCTAGTTCAGTTCTAGTTCAGTTCTAGTTCTAGTTCAGTTCTAGTTCAGTTCTAGTTCAGTTCAGTTAAAGTTCAGCTCTACTTCAGTTCTAGTTCAGTTCTAGTTCAGTTCTAGTTCAGTTCTAGTTCAGTTCTAGTTCAGTTCTAGTTCAGTTCTAGTTCAGTTCTAGTTCAGTTCTAGTTCACTTCTAGTTCAGTTCTAGTTCAGTTCTAGTTCAGTTCTAGTTCAGTTCTAATTCAGTTCTAGTTCAGTTCTAGTTCAGTTCTAGTTCAGTTCTAGTTCAGTTCTAGTTCAGTTCTAGTTCAGTTCTAGTTCAGTTCTAGTTCAGTTCTAGTTCAGTTCTAGTTCAGTTCTAGTTCAGTTCTAGTTCAGTTCTAGTTCAGTTCTAGTTCAGTTCTAGTTCAGTTCTAGTTCAGTTCTAGTTCAGTTCTAGTTCAGTTCTAGTTCTAGTTCAGTTCTAGTTCAGTTCTAGTTCAGTTTCTAGTCAGTTCTAGTTCAGTTCTAGTTCAGTTCTAGTTCAGTTCTAGTTCAGTTCTAGTTCAGTTCTAATTCAGTTCTAGTTCAGTTCTAGTTCAGTTCTAGTTCAGTTCTAGTTCAGTTCTAGTTCAGTTCTAGTTCAGTTCTAATTCAGTTCTAGTTCAGTTCTAGTTCAGTTCTAGTTCAGTCTAGTTCAGTTCTAGTCAGTTCTAGTTCAGTTCTAGTTCAGTTCTAGTTCAGTTCTAGTTCAGTTCTAGTTCAGTTCTAGTTCAGTTCTAGTTCAGTTCTAGTTCAGTTCTAGTTCAGTTCTAGTTCAGTTCTAGTTCAGTTCTAGTTCAGTTCTAGTTCAGTTCTAGTTCAGTTCTAGTTCAGTTCTAGTTCAGTTCTAGTCTAGTTCAGTTCTAGTTCAGTTCTAGTTCAGTTCTAGTTCAGTTCTAGTTCAGTTCTAGTTCAGTTCTAGTTCAGTTCTAGTTCAGTTCTAGTTCACTTCTAGTTCAGTTCTAGTTCAGTTCTAGTTCAGTTCTAGTTCAGTTCTAGTTCAGTTCTAGTTCAGTTCTAATTCAGTTCTAGTTCAGTTCTAGTTCAGTTCTAGTTCAGTTCTAGTTCAGTTCTAGTTCAGTTCTAGTTCAGTTCTAGTTCAGTTCTAGTTCAGTTCTAGTTCAGTTCTAGTTCAGTTCTAGTTCAGTTCTAGTTCAGTTCTAGTTCAGTTCTAGTTCAGTTCTAGTTCAGTTCTAGTTCAGTTCTAGTTCAGTTCTAGTTCAGTTCTAGTTCAGTTCTAGTTCTGTTCTAGTTCTGTTCTAGTTCAGTTCTAGTTCCGTTATAGAGTTAAAGATCTATGGCCGATTGGTAATCGGTTTTTAGGATCCAATTGCTGTTTCAGTATTAGGAACAATACATTTTGGCAAATGAATGCGGATATAATACGCATTCCTAGTAGAAGTGGTTATGCTAGTTATGACGGTTTCTATAGATCTGGAACACTTTGCCATACTTTATGACCCAAAAGCGAAAGAAAAGCCAAATAATAGTGGAACAGCCTGTTACACATTTCTAGCCATAAAAGCAGTTTTCAATAAAATTAATATGACGTCATCAATTATAATTTTTATCATATGGAAGTACAAGTAATTAAGTATAGGCACACACACATACACATACATAAGTAATATATCTTTCTTAGTATCTTTTCCATCGACATTTATCTGATGTCTTTTGTATATCTAACCAAAAAAAAAAGATGCAAATAAATAAATAATTATTTTTTTGTATACAAACATTCCTATCAAGAGGAATGTATATAAATAAGAAGAGATCTCTTTAAGAGCCAATACATAAACTCCTCAATTGTGTTTGCTTCACTTAGAAGTCAGACGGACGAACGGCATAGGGACATTGCTTATATATGGTTTTTTATTTTTATTGATTTTAATTGAAATGCTAGTCAACAATTTATCTATAGATCTTAATACGATGAGCAGTGTTTAGTTTGAAAGTTTTTGAAATTACATATGTATGCATATGAAGCGAAATTAAAAAAAAATTTATTTTCCATTTTAGCAACCCGATCAAAAGTGTAATGGTGTTGTGTGCGATTGTAAAGGTTTGAAGGGCCGACCAGGTGATATTGGTGTACCCGGTTTTCAAGGTTATGAAGGTCCAGCTGGTGAATTTGGTCCAATGGGTCCACCCGGTCGTCCTGGCGAATGGGGTGATCCTGGTGAGTACGGTGGTCCAGGTGAAAAAGGTCATCGTGTAAGTTAATAATAGAATATCCATAATTCATATCAAATATTCAATATATTTTTTTCATATTTAGGGTGACCCTGGTTTAGCTGGCTTACCTGGAGCTCCTGGTCCTCGTGTAAGTATTTATGGCGTTTAGTATTTACTTCAATTTGCTTTTATATTATAGTTTAATTATTTGTTTTTTAGGGTCGTCAAGGTGAAGACGGTCCACAAGGTCCTCGTGGTATTGATGGTTGTGATGGTAAGACTGGTCAGCAAGGTGCTCCCGGTGTCCCCGGTAGACATGGTGGTCGCGGTGAAGTTGGTAAACCTGGTCCCCCAGGTCCCACTGGTGATGCCGGTGAAGGTGGTATTAACTCCAAGGGAACCAAAGGTAGTCGTGGTGATCGTGGTACTGATGGCTACGATGGTCAACAAGGTTATCAAGGCATGAAGGGTTATAAGGGTGACACCGGTTTCCCTGGTTTAGAAGGTGCAAAAGGTGAATCTGGCCCCAAGGGTTACAAGGGTGAAATGGCTGAACCGGCCGATTTACAATTGCAAGAACAAGGTCAACAAGGTGATAAGGGTGAACCAGCTGATGCCGAAGAGGGTGAATGGAATCCAACACCAGTTATTAAGGGTGAAAAAGGTGAAAAAGGTATACGAGGAGATGCCGGTATTCGCGGTCCTCAGGGTGAAATTGGTGAACTTGGTCGTCAAGGTTTGCCCGGTATTCGTGGTGATACTGGTGAAGCTGGTGAACGTGGTAAACCCGGTAAACCTGGTGATCCTGGTTTTCCTGGTGCTAAAGGTGTTAAAGGTGCTCCTGGTTACAACGGTAGAGATGGTGAAGATGGACTTCCTGGTCAACTTGGTGATGATGGTTACAACGGTATTCCCGGTGTACAAGGTCCTCCTGGTCCACCCGGTATCTACGATCCCAATTTAGATATTTCATTACCCGGTCCTATTGGTCCCCAAGGTGATATTGGTGAACCTGGTTTGCCCGGTTTGTCAGGTATACCCGGTCGTCCTGGTCGTCAGGGTCCCCGTGGTCCAACTGGCCCTCCTGGTGATGCTGGTTTGGATGGTCTACCTGGTCGTCGTGGTGCCAGTATAAAGGGTGACGATGGTGATTTTGGTTTAATGGGTCCCCCTGGTCCTATGGGACCTCCTGGAAAACCTGGTCCAATTGGTCGTGTTGGTGAACCTGGTAATCCCGGTAAAAATGTACTTGGTCCCAAAGGTTTTGCTGGTCAACCTGGCATTCCCGGCCTTGATGGTTATCGTGGTGACCGTGGTGATATGGGTTTACCTGGTGAGAAAGGTTTACCTGGTTTAGGTGTTGACAAAGTTGGTCCCCCCGGTCCAGATGGTATGCCCGGTCCTCGCGGTCAACCTGGTGTTGACGGTATTCCTGGTTATCGTGGTATGCCCGGTGACAAAGGTATTCGTGGTGATGACTGTGGAATTTGCCCTGCTGGTCCAAAAGGCATTCCTGGTATTCGTGGTGATGCTGGTTATCCTGGAGCTCATGGAGCTAGAGGTCTTTCGGGTATTACTGGAGAACGTGGTTTCAAGGGTTTGCCTGGTCGTCCTGGTCTAGTTGGTTTCAAAGGTATTCGTGGTACCGATGGTATTCCTGGTGAATCCGGTCAGCCTGGTCTCCCCGGTAGACCTGGTCAAGTTTTACGAACTGGTAACAAACGTATAGCAGAAACTGGCGATGTTGGTGATATGGGCGAACGTGGTATGCAAGGAGAAACTGGTGACCGTGGTGCTAAAGGTATAGATGGACTTCGTGGTTTTAAGGGTGAAACTGGTTTGCGTGGTGAATATGGTGATGCTGGTTATCCCGGTAGGGATGGTGCTCCTGGTAGACACGGTAAAGATGGAAGACCTGGTCGTGATTTTACTACTCCTAAAATTTATCTTATTGGTGATCCCGGTTACGATGGTCGCAAGTAAGTGTTTACTTAATAAAACAACTTACGAAATTATTATAATATAAATATTTTTAACATTTTTAGAGGTGAAATGGGTGAGCCTGGTGATGTGGGTCCTAAAGGTGAAAAAGGTGAACCTAAGCCTGGAGAAATTTATGAGAATAAAGGTCAACATGGTGACAAAGGTTATCCTGGTGAACCTGGCCCACCTGGTCCAAAGGGTGAAGCTGGTACTAAGGGTGCTGAAGGCGCTCGCGGTGATGTTGGTTTTCCTGGAGACACAATTACTGGTCCTCCCGGTTTCAAGGGTTGGCCTGGTATTATTGGTGATATTGGTTTACATGGCTCTCCTGGTTTACCAGGTCGCAATGGAGCTCCCGGTATCGATGGACTCAGCGGTAGTAAAGGTGTTCGTGGTGATCCCGGTCCAAACGTTTTGGCTGGTGAAATCGGTCCCGACGGTCTTCCTGGTCCAGCTGGTATCACTGGTGATATTGGTTTTAATGGATTCCCCGGTCCTTCTGGCAAACCTGGTGTTAAAGGCGTTAAAGGTACTAAGGGTGACAATGGTCCCTTCGGTCTACAAGGTCTGCCTGGTAACAAGGGTATGCGTGGTGATACTTTAATGGGCAGACCTGGTATGGCTGGTGCTCCTGGTCGCGACGGTCGTGTTGCTCCTCATGGCCGCAAGGGTCAAAAGGGTGAAACTGGCTACCCCGGTCCTGATGGTGTACAAGGTGCCAAAGGTAATATTGGTTATACTGGTCGTCGTGGTCCCGTTGGTGACAAAGGTTTCGCTGGTGTTCCTGGTCTTATGGGTATGCAAGGTATTGTTGGTATTCCTGGCGTACAAGGTGATCGTGGTGATCTTGGTGAAGATGGTCGTCATGGCGATATGGGTCCAAGAGGTGCTATCGGTAACATGGGTCCTAAAGGTAAATTAATTCGTTTACATTTCCCTAGCAACTTAATATAAATATATTATGTATTTTCTGTAGGTCAAAGTGGTGATATTGGTGGTTTCGGTCGTCCTGGTTTTGACGGTGTGCCCGGCCGTAAAGGTCAACTTGGTGATAAAGGTTTCATGGGTCCCGTTGGTCCTAAGGGTTTTGCATCTCGCAGCGGTATTAAAGGTGAAGCTGGAGATATGGGATACACAGGTCCTCGTGGTTATGATGGTTTGCCTGGTGAAAAGGGTATTCAGGGTCTTCCTGGTGATGAAGCTTACGGCAACGATGGTTTACCAGGAAGAAAAGGAGAAACTGGAGCACCTGGTATTCCCGGTCTTGATGGTCTCCCAGGTCTTAAAGGTGAGCGCGGTGACCATGGTGTTATGGGTTTCACTGGTGAAGTAGGTGATCGTGGTGATGAAGGCGTTCCTGGATATCCAGGCAGACATGGTGCCCCAGGTCCAAAAGGTGCTGTTGGTGTTATCGGTCCCATGGGTGCGCAGGGTGAAGTTGGTGAAAGAGGCGAGATTGGTTTTGCTGGTTATGATGGACCCCGTGGTGATCGCGGTGAGACCGGTATGCCTGGTCCATTTGGTCCCCAAGGTGAACAGGGTGATGAAGGTATGCCTGGTCGTCCTGGTGTGTTGTTGGTTGCTTATGCCGAAGTAGGTCAAAAGGGTGAACCTGGCTTGAGAGGAGAAATGGGTCCAATGGGTGAACAAGGTATTGACGGAGCCCCAGGTTACCCTGGTCGCAAGGGTGAATATGGTGATATTGGCTTAGCTGGTGTCCCTGGTGTTGATGGATATGCTGGAGCTAAGGGTGAACGTGGTGATAAGGGTTACCCCGGTGCCCCAGGTATAACACCCGACTTTGCTGAACCTGGTGATGAAGGTGATACTGGTTATGATGGTCTTCCTGGCCGCCCTGGTCGCGTAGGACCCAAAGGTGCTCCAGGTGATATGGGCGAATATGGTATGGACGGAGAAATGGGTGAAATGGGCATAAGCATCATGGGTATCAAGGGTGTCACTGGTGATATTGGTTATCCTGGTCCCATGGGACGTAACGGTTTACACGGTATGGCTGGTTTGAAGGGTATGATGGGTGAGACTGGTCCCAGAGGTATGCGTGGTGATGCTGGTATGGTTATACCCGGTTTGCGTGGTGACAAAGGTGATACTGGACCCCAAGGTGCACCTGGTTTTGATGGCCGAAAAGGTGAACGCGGTATGCCCGGTACCCCAGGTCGCACTGGACCCGTCGGTCCTCGTGGTCCTCGCGGCCCTGTCGGTGATCCCGGTTGGAACGGAGGTGATGGTTTAGATGGTCTCAGAGGTGTTAAGGGTGAACCAGGTGTAACATTCCCCTTCAATATGGCTCGTAAAGGCGATCGTGGTGAACATGGTTTGGATGGTTTCAAAGGTGCAATGGGTGATATGGGCGTTGAAGGTGAAATGGGCTTCCAAGGTGCTCGCGGAGCAAAGGGCTACCAAGGTGATCAAGGTCTGATGGGTTTGGCTGGTGCAGATGGTCCAAAAGGTGAACGTGGTATGATCGGTGCTCCTGGTTTAACAGGTCTACAAGGTATTCGTGGTCCTAAGGGTTACACTGGTGAACCAGCTCCACCACCACCACGCGCCAAGAGTCGTGGCTTCATATTTACCCGTCATTCACAATCCGTTTATGTGCCTAAATGTCCAGCCAACACTCAAAAACTCTGGGAAGGTTATTCGCTTGCCGGTAACATCGGTAACAGTCGAACTGTTGGCCAAGATTTAGGTAGAGCTGGTTCCTGTTTGATGCGTTTCAGCATGATGCCCTACATGATGTGTGACATTAACAACGTCTGCAATTACGGTCAAACTAACGATGACAGTTTATGGCTTGGTACAGCCGAACCTATGAATGTCGCTATGACACCCATACAGCCTAATGAAATTCAGAAATACATCTCACGGTAAGTTGATTTTGTTCAATATGTGTCGAAACCTCTTCTAATGATTAATTTATGTTTCAGTTGCGTTGTGTGTGAGACCTCAACTCGTGTTATTGCTATGCACAGTCAAAGTATGAGTATACCCGAATGTCCCGGAGGTTGGGAAGAAATGTGGACCGGTTACAGTTACTACATGGTAAATGAGTATTATTTTAAGAAATAGGAAAACTAAGTAATACAATGGATTAAATTTCCCTTTTAGACAACCACTGATAACACTGGAGGCTTTGGCCAAAATCTGGTTTCTCCCGGTTCCTGTTTGGAAGAATTCCGTGCTCAACCCGTTATCGAATGTCACGGTCAGGGACGTTGCAATTATTTTGATCCTGTATTCTCATTCTGGTTGGCGGTAATTGAAGAACAAGAAATGTGGTCAATGCCCAGACAACAAACTTTGAAAAAGGATCAAACAAGCAAAATCAGCAGGTGAGTTATCGGTGGCATTGTTAATATATAAATTTAACTATAATTTACGATTTCTTTATTTGAAATTCCAGATGTACTGTTTGTCGTCGCCGTAATGATTCTTATATTACACGTCAAGCCACCTTAGACTCATCGGCCCGTGAATTCAGACGTGGCCGTGAGCGTGTTGTTCCCGCCCCTCAGGCTGCCCCAGCACCAACATCATCACGTCGTACAAACCCCTACAACGGTAGACGAACTGCTCCACGCACTAATGGCTATGGGCGCGTCAATCGCTACCGGTATCCCAGATCAGATACCACTGCCCCCTAGATTTTAGACAAAATTCCATTACAAAAAATGTCTTATTTTGCTCTACATTTTTAATCTAAGTAGCCGTAAATTAATCAAAATCAAAAAATCCCCAAACGTAATTTTTTTTCCTTGTAATTTTAAGTTGTAACGAAACAAATCTGCCATTATTCTCTGAGTGTGCCATCTTTTTTTTATTAAAGCATATAAATACAAAACTAATAAAAAAAAAAAACAAAACTATGAAATAAAAACTTAATTGCATAATGAAATTTAAACAAAAATATTTTAAATGTATTGTTTGAATAACACTACCACTTTTAACATTTTTTCTATTTGACTCCTGAAAATTTTCCTTAATTTTGTTTTTGTTTCTTTAACATACTGCCCCCAAATTGTTGTACATATATAATGCAAAAAAAAAAAATATTACAAATTAATTTAGTTAACGAGAAAATAAAGCATAAAGAAGAAAGTAACTTAGTTTAAGTTATAAAAATATTTCAAGAATTTTATAATGCATTTTTTATCTAAATAAAAATGATAATAAATATTTACACAAAAACACAATAAATGAAAACTTAAAAAATAAAAAAAAAAATTATTAAAAAAATTATGATCAGCTCAAATGATTGTGATCAACGATTTTTATTATTCTCTTAATAGGAGCGTTATGTAAGAATCAACAGGCGATTTTAGTTTTCTTCTATCAAAATTGATTTTTTGATGAAAAATACAAGTGATCACAGATTTTCACTAATTTCTCGATCGGAACGTTACTTAAGGAACTAAAGGCGATTTTAGTTTTCATATATAAAAATGGATTTTTGTTGGCAAAATGAAAGTGATCATAGATTTTTACAATTTTCTCAATTGCAGCGTTATATATTTCTTATATAAAAGTTGGTTTTTATTTATCGGAAATACAAGTGAATATTTTCATTATTTTCTCAATTTTCAATCTACAGCCGATTTTGGTTTTCTTATCTTCTATATATATAAAAGAGTAACGTTACTGACTGACTGATTCATCATCGCACAGCCCAAACGGCTGAATCTAGAATCATGAAATTTTGACAGTAGATGTGCTCTTGGTTATGTAGATCCACTAAGTAGGGATTTTTGGAAATTTGTACATTTACGGGTAAAAAGGGGGAAAAAACGGGTAAAACAGGTTTTCTTAATTATCTTATACAAGTAAAATTTTAAATGCACCTGTATCTACTCTTAAAATGAGCTGATGGGTATCTGGCACTTTTTTGAAATTCATACTTTTAAGGGGTAAAAATGTGTAACTAAAGTGATTTTGGTACCTTTTTTTGGCCCTTTATAACTTTTGAAATAATTAACATTACATTTTTATAAATATTTTGGATACATCTCCCAAAATTATGAGACACCAGTTTCGTACTTTTTTTAAATTCAATCCTTTTTGGGTGTAAAAGGGAGAAAACTGTATTTATGGTACTTTTTTTTAGCACATTAAGATAACTTTTTCGGTTTATGGAATTATTCCTATTAAATTACGGACTAACTCTGTAATATTTATTGTAATAAAATTTTTGCTATTTCACTGGGTAAAAAAGTACCAAAAAGGGAAAAAACGGGAAATTTAATTTTATTCAAACTCATTGAGCCAATTTTTATAAAATTTCAAAAAGTAGTTTATTTACTCACACAAAATAAACTATTGGTATATTATTTTGGAATTCGAGTACTAAGGCCTATATAGGACCAAATTCGTGTAAATTGTTTGGTACCTTTTTGAAAGCACAATTTTTCTGAAACAAACGAATGCAGATTTCAATCGTTTGAGTTTTATCTGTGATATATAGATTTAAATACGGAACATTTTGTAAACTTAATTCTCGAAAAAGTATATTTCTAAGCGAAAAGGGGAAACATTGTACTCTTTTTATTAGTACTTTCCACTTAGGTAAAATTTATTCCACTTTTGGTACTTTTTATACCCACCATCAAAAAAGATGGGGGGTATATTGATTTTGTCATTCCCTTTTGTAACACATCGAAATATTGGTCATAGACCCACAAAAGTATATATATTCTGGGTCCTCATTAAATTCTAAGTCGATCTAGCCATGTCTGTCCGTCTGTCTGTCTGTCTGTCTGTCTGTTGAAAGCACGATAGAGTCCCAATGGAAAGAGCTAGAGGGTTGAAATTTTACATAAATATTTCTAACAGGTAAGGTTTGTTTGGTATTGAAAATGGGCAATATCGGTCCACATTTTCTGATAGCCCCCATACAAGTGGCCCCTCGAAAAGCAGCTTTAACAGCCATAACTTGTTTAAAAATACGAATATAGCGATAAAATTCGTCATATGGAAGTTTCTTATGATCCAAAATCATTATGCAAAATTTTATGAGGATCGGTTCATAATTGACCCTACCCCCCATATAAGGTCCCCTTCAGAAAATGACTTTAACGCTCATTACTGGCTTAAAAATACTAGTATATAGATGAAATTCGACATAAGTAAGTTTCATACGAGTCAAAATCTATCTAAAAAATTTTATGAGGATAGGTCCATGATTGACTCTACCCCCCATATAAGGTCCCCTTTAGAAAATGACTGCAACGCTCATTAATGGCTTAAAAATACGAGTGTAGCGATGAAATTCGACACAAATAAATTTAATACGAACCAAATTCTGTCTACCAAATTATATTAGGATCCACCCATAATTGACCCTACCCCCTATATAAGGTCCCCTTCAGAAAATTTAACGCTTATAACTGGCCTAAAAAATACGAGTATATAGATGAAGTTCGACATAAGTAAGTTTCATTCTAGTCAAACGAGGTTTGATGGTGGGTATATAAGATTCGGCATTGCCGAATATAACACTCTTACTTGTTCTTCCTTCAAATGATACTTTATGTATGTTCTTTAATATGAACTCAAAACACATGATTATTAAACATACACGGTCCTCATTGAATAAGATTCTTTAAGAGACAACTTTTTTTAGTACTTTTTATCTCATAAATTGTACTTTTTTTAATTTTCTAAAATATTCAACCTAGGAACATTAATTTTAACATACATGGTCTTGACTGAAAAATATTCTGTAAGTGGGAACTATTTGGTTCTTTTCGATTCTTCAAATGGTACCTTTTAGATTCTTTATAATGGTTAACCGGAACACGGAATGAGAATTTATTGAGAGAGATTTTTGTACTTTTTCGTTTTTCCGATGGTACTTTTTGATATTTTTACGATATTGAAAATAAAATTTAAAATGTAGGGACCTTAGTGAATGAGTATCTACTGAAAGGAACTTTTGGTACTTTTTCATTCATCAAATTATATTTTTTGAATTGTATATAATATTGAACACAGAAACATAAAATTGTTTATTAAATGATGATCTATTAGAGGTATTTTATGGCACATTTTTTTCAAATATTACTTTCGAAATTTTCTATAATGTGGAAGCTAAAGCTTCTTACTGAATGCGAATTTAATCACGTGATATTGAACGTATAAAACTGAAACATTAAAAAAATGTTTAATCAATTTTAATTTTCTATAAAAGTAAACAAAATTTTGAATGTATTTAATTTAAGTTAGGGTAGCGAAGCACCCAGGGTATCCTTTATATTCCTGCATGTACTATAATTATTGTTGCACTACATTCATATCCAATTGTACCAAATATTTCATCCCTGCTACACTAGAACTTTTATTGTTCTTCTCTCTTACTTTAATGTTATGCGAACTTTCTTCGAATATGCATTTGTTTTCCTTAAGGGATGGTATCCCTTTAGAAAAGCTTTGAATTTACCAAGGGAAATGGAAAATCCAAAAGCAAAAGCCGGTTATAAAGAAACTAAGATATAAACATGATAAAACACGAAAATAAGAAAAAAGCAAACAGAGTAATGAACTAAAAAAACAAAGCAGCACAACAGAAAGGAAATTAAACAGATGGGGGTGAAAAAGTAAAAATAAAACAAGTAAGAAAGTATAGTCGGGCGTGGCCGACCATATGATACCCTACACCAGTTATGAATATTAAATGTGATTTATTTTTCATAATAAAGCATTTATCTTCAATATTCCCTTGTTCCGATACATTTAAGCAGTTTATGGATGAAAAACTAATTTTCTGAAAGAGGCTTTATATGGGGCTAGGGGCAAATATGGACCAAGCCCGATAAAATTCTGTGAATATATTTATATTTACATAATATTTTATTCTGCTAAATTTCATCGCGATATTTGTGTTTATAAGTAAATTTGGGACATTCAAGTAATTTTCTGAAGGGGACTTTGTATGGGAGCTAGGGTCAAATGGGGCCCGATCTTTATGAAAATTGGCAGGGTCATCAAGACTACTATAAAACTTAGTTGTGCCGCATTTTATCGATATATCTGTATATTTAACATAATTATGAGCTCAAAAGCCCTTTTCGGGGGGTTCTGTTCTATGGAGGCTAGGTGAAATAATGGACCGATTTTAACCATTTTCAAAAGGCTTCGTCCTTGGGTCAAATAAAACGTGCGTGCCAAATTCATCCAATTATCTTGAAAATTGCGACATGTACCTTGCGCACAAGGTTTACATGGACAGCCAGCCAGCCAGCCAGCCAGACGGACGGACGGACGGACATAGCTTAATCGACTCAGAAAACGATTCTAAGCCGATTGGTATACTTTAAGGTGGGTCTAGGACGAATATTTTTGTATGTTACAAACATCAGCACAAATCCAATATACCCTCCCCACTAAAGTGGTGTAGGGTATAAAAACTAAAAACGATAACGATTACACATCAGATATAAATGTATGTACAATTGTTGTAGTTGTTTGTTGTTGTACATGGTCGACGATAACAAAATAAGGGTAGATTGATATGGGTTGTGCAAAACAAATAAGCAAGTGGTAAACTGGGTGTTTGCCCTTCGTCTCAACAGAAGTCAAATTGGAATAGAGAAAAACAGACGTGTTTTAAAAGCGTTTGTCAAGTTAGCTCTACGAAATAATTTAGAAATTTTATTTGTATTTCGTTCAACAATATTTTAGTTGAAGTGATTTTAAGTTTATACAATAGTTTATTAATAAAAAAATTATAAAAATAATTAATATTACTATAAAATAAAACTAGTTTTTTTACCAAATCCAATTAGAATTAAAGGAAAATCTTTAAAAATTTTCCAGCTAGAAAAATCTGAAATATTAAATCAGCAGCATTAACGAAAACGCCACCAAAGAGAATTTACAGTAAATGAAAGAAAACTAAGAAACAGCCCTTAAATTACGAACAAGTGAAACACCCCCCCAAACGAAAAAAGAAAATAACACAAAACCTCAACATTAAACTTACGCACTCTTGCTTGCCTACAACGTCATCATCAACGGCGACAGCTTTAAAGAGCAAAACAAAAAATTTTCTAATTACATCTGAATGATTATCGTGCTGCTTTTATTTTTCAAATCAATCTGTCTTTATTGTCAACGTTTAGTTTTACATATACATGACCGATGGATCAATCCAAAAAATGTGCGGCTGCTAAAGGAAGCTGCTGAGGCCAAAGGCTCCAAATTTCAAATAGAAGAATATCGTCAAGTTAAGAAATCGAAAAGAAGACGTTACGCAGCCAGCTCAGCATCGGCTAACATATCACCCCTTTCCAATTCACTGGCAGACAGTGATAATTGTCGTTTTTGTGCCAATACGCCACAAGGTTACTGTCGTCATCATTTTCATTTGCAAGAGTTACAAGTACAAAAACAACAACGACAACAGAAATTCTGGTGTCCCTTGTCTGGTGTGGTTAACGGCTCTAATCGCTCGACAGAATATCGTCAATTGCGTAAAATAAAACGGGAACTTAAACGTAATATCCAGCAGCAGCAACAACTAAAATCGTCTAAAGCTCAAACAATTATATATGAACCTACCACCTACTCAACCACCAACACTTACCCGCCCCCATCTAGTTCACCTTCGGATCCAACCTATCAATCAAATAGCTTGAATTCATCGTATTGCATTAATGATTCAGGTTATCAAACGATATCTGTAAGCACTTCATCTACCTTAGAAAGCGAAGAAAATAGTGACTTATTACAACAGCAACAACAATCAGAATTAGCCTCCATAGTCGATTCCAATTCCATTCATGATTATGTCGATATAGAATTGCCTTCACCGTCTGCATCGCTAGTGGAAACTACTTATAGTTTTGAAACATGCTGTGAAACACCACAACGTTCGCCCGCCTCCAACTCTAACGCCACACCAATTCCAAAGACTGCATCGTACAATAGTTTTGTGTCATGTGAATATTCGACATTGTCTACATCTTATTTGTAGAAAGAGGAAAATTTCAATATCTTCTAGTAGCAGAATATCGGGTAAGTTGAGGATAAAGCCCTTTTTTCTCTTTAAAGTGAAATTAATATAAGTAAAAAATTAAAAGGAATCAGTGGATTTCGTGTAATTTACGATATACGACTGCCTTTGAAATCTCCCACATTAAATTGTTCCTAGATTAAAGGATTAACCGATATTGATATCAAATTTTTACCTAACCTAGTATCTTAGTTTAAGTGAAAAATGTCTCGGGCTGATGACAGAGTGCCTGCTATAAGCGACGCGAAGCTTTGTGCTACAAAATTTTGCTTGTGTTTCCTCGCATCAAGCTTCGCTTTCACTCTGATTTGACACATAGGAAAACACAAGGAAAAGTTTATATTGCTTGTAGCAAGCACTCTGACATCAGCCTTAGTACCCCCATTACCATTATCAAATCAAGCATGTTATGGAGTAAGGAAAGATAATTTACTTCAACCCCTCCAAAACCCCTCCAAATCCTATGAGGTGAGGAAATTAATTGATATTAAATTCTCCTTTGAAGCCCTTATATCGAGCAATGCCGTAATTTTAGACTTTAAACATTCGATAAATGTAATCAGCTTTAATAAGACCTATTCCGATTGCTGATAATAGATTTATCCATTTTGTACACTGACAGACTTGTCATTATATTAAAGATCACAACACCCCAGGTCAGTCTGAAGACAATGCTGGCTCTACCAGCACTCCAGACAATTATCGAGTGTATTATTTTCGAAAGTCGGACCCATTGATAAATATGTAGACATCGGAATGCCAATAAGCGAACGCTGCACTGACAAACCAAATCTCTTGGGTCAACATGATCTCTTAAAAACTATTACACATGCTGAATCGACTATGCTCTCCGATGTGCTGGGTCTTTGGTCTCTTATTAGTTCGCTTTGTTTTACAGACAGAAATTTATGGCGTCGACATGGTCGTATTTTCAACTTTAACTTAATGTAGGTTAGATTATCAGCTTTACTTAAGTCCAAGTTGATCCCTTTGTAAAAATACAAAGATACAAAGAAGAAAATTAGGATAGGGAAAAGTAGAAAAGAGAGAAATAGAAAGGCAGAGACGTGACTACAAAGACTGATTAGTGCGAATACCAAAGTTCACACCCATTCTGACAAATTTATGAATGCCATAAGACTTTCCAATTGGATATTCGACAATTCGGATAGATCGCCAAAATAGGCTGATCCAAGCGTCCGAATACGGGTCTCTGCCAAGGCAGGTCAATTACAGAGAAGATGAGACATAGTCTCTTCTTCATCCTCATTTTGACAACTCCTACAGAAATCATTTAACGGAAGACCAATGCGTCTAGCATTGGTTTCCAAATTTACAGTGACCAGTAACAACCGATACCAGCTTACCTAGTCGTGGTCTTTGGAGACCAAGGAAATATTTAGACCTGCATGGATCTATATGTGGATCTATATACGAGCAATAGTCCGCTAAGCGTGGTACCAGCTCTTGCCAAGGTGTCAGGAATATTATTGTCATATGAAATCCCGTGTCTCCTGACCCAAATTAGGGTGATGTTCGAATGTCTCGCCATCTTGTTGAGAGACGTCCGGCATTTATGGACAATTCTAGATGTGTAAAACACACCAATTAGGGATTTAACAGCAGCTTGACTATCAGTACAAATTCTGATATCCCTGTTAGATATCCGATAGTACCTTAGCCAATTCGACGCCCTCTTTATCGCTGATATTTCAGCTTGAAGGATACTAGTCATTATTGCCACCACCAAATTTTGCATAAATAACTTTAATTTAAACGAAAATCTCTCTACAAACATTTATAAAGATAGGTCCATATTTACCCGTGACCCCGCATAACCCATCTTTCAGAAAATCCCTTTTTTGTCAAAAAATTGTTTAAATAGTTTACAATTAAGGCGAAAAAAAAACATAAATGCTTTATTATTAAAAATAATCCAAATTTTTTACATACTACAGAGGATTTAGGGTGTCGTATGATCGGTTATGCCCGACTATTTTACATTCTAACTTGTTTTCACCTTAAAACATGTGGTATAGTTATGAAAATTAGTATATTTTTAAATGAAAATAGTACTAGTGAACCAATAGTCCATGACTCTAGCCGAAGTCGACCGTAATATCAGAAATTTTGCTGCATCTCTTCTAACGTTGTTGACAAAGACCAGCGCACGTCCTTCCGTAATGTGGGACAATTTCGCAGATCGAAACGCTACGTAGTTGCGATAGAGCTTGAAAACAGCTCGTTTGTGATTTTGGCTCGACAAAGAGTGACAAGAGAGCTACATATTTGTAAGCAATGCTGTGAAAGCAAGAGAGTAAGAGAGCGATATCGGCTTTAGTTTATCGAAATAAAACATTCTTGCCTTAAATCGCCGCAAGAAACCATTTGGGTTAAACCATTACATTAAACGAATAAAATCACAATAACAACAAACCCATTTTCTTTTACATTTTCCAACTACATACCACTTTAATAAACCAGTTTTCTATTCATTACAGGTACTCAGAAATCATCTATAACAAGGACTAGAAAACAATTATTGCAAAAAAGAGAAATTTGCTGCACTTATAGAAATCAATAAAAAACAAACAATACTTGAAAACGTTTTGTAAAAAGAAAAATCTTATCGATAAAGGACACTTGAGAAACTACTCCAAGAATAGTAAAAAAATACATACATAGAAAAAAAAAAACAAAAATACAAATGAGAACATTCAAATTGTTAAAGTAAAAACAAAAACTTAAGCAAAAAAAAAACAAATTTTGCAAACTTAAAACAGGACAGCAACAACACGAAAATAATGACTTCAAGTGGCAGCAGCAGCAGTACAACCTCGCCGAATACATCACCTCGTCAAAGAAAACGTTCAACACGAACGAATAACAGTTCCCTAACAGCAGCAACTAAACGTCTGAGTAATAAAAAAGTGATTATACCCCTAGAACAAGGTTGTGAGGACAATTGGACCTGGAGTAGGCGGCATCGATCGAAAGAAGTGGTATTGAGTGGCACAAATGATCGTACCGTACACTTTCATCCCAACTGGAGTAAAGGTACCGCTGGTGTTCAGGGTAAAAGACCCCTTAATAATGGACGTTTCTATTGGGAACTACATGTATCGCAGAGAATTTTTGGCACTAGCATAATGTTTGGCATAGGAACGCGTAGGGCACGCCTGCATGCCAATTCATTTCGCAATATTTTGGGTGAAAACGAACATGGCTGGGGTTTATCCCACAAGGGTGTGTTGTGGCACAAAGGTGTGGCTCTATTATACACAGATCGTTTTAAAGAGAATCAAGCCACTGTGGTGGGCATATTATTCGATGGCATCGAGGGCACCTTAACCTATTACAAGGATGGCAAATGTTTAGGTGTTGCTTTTCGGGGTTTAGATAAGGTAAGTTTTTGGGCGTACAACACAAACTTGATTACATAATAAATTTCTCCATTTCTCTTAACAGATCAAGGAACCCTTATATCCCATTGTTTGCTCAACAGCCGCCAAAACTGAAATGACTTTAAATAGTACACGCAGTGATATTGGTCATTTACAAGATCGTTGTCGTGCCGAAGTTATGAAACACATTAAGTCCCGACAAGATCTTGTAAAACTTAAATTACCTTCAATTATAACAAATTATTTAAGCGAAGCCTTTAATGATAATGTTCCACTGCGTCAGGTAGACAACTATGATATGCTTTATGAATTTTAGAAAGTTTTATTATTAGTAGTACATGCAGGGCAAAACCAAATAACCAAAAGATAACTGTTTCAAATCAACTTAAATTTATATAGAAAACCGTGAAGCTTACAGTGCCATTTCAAGAGAAAAAAACAAACAAATATTTTCATACCGCAGACATGATTTGCTCTTAAATTGTATTATATAGAGGCTGCAAAATATATTAAAAATACAAATAGTATTAAAGTCCAAAAGAGTTGGGTCTCGAAAGTCAGTGGTAGATCGAAAAAATCATTGATTTTGAAAATCCAGATCAGTAAAGGACTTTCAAGTTGCACCGTTTTCTATGAGGATAGCATTGGATTGCTTGACATCTCTGAATGACTGTATTAGATATCTGGCTCAGTGGAATGATTTTCTAAACAGACACGCTTGATTTTCTGGGTTTTTGGAATCTTTTAGGGATACACTGACAGTTATTTGAGCCTCATCCACATGCCATAGCAAAACTCAAACAATTGAGTCTTTAATAATAGATTTTTCATGTACCCAAACTAGTGAATTTTTAAAGAACATTTCTCTTTACCGCGTTGGAAATACACCACAGGAAAACAGGGAGAAGAGTGAAGTGACTAGACCTCAGACTACCAGGAACCCTAAAGGCACAATCCAGTCTGAACTAGAATGTCTTTGTATTATAAAGCGTGGCTAAGCCAAACCTGAAGAATGATTTAACCTGCTAATCATTCTTCAGGCATTCGGAAGATCGTAGTACTTTTGATGATCAATAAGTTGCGCGTGAAAGAGCCGATTTCAATTGCGTTTCATAGGAAGTTCCATAGAGTTACTAATGGATTTCACTTAGTAGCATAAATCAAGTTCGAAGAAAAACTTATGAAGAATTACCGCATCAGTATTTGATCGTTTGATGATCATGATCGAGAGTACTTATAGAGATATGGATGGATTACACTTTGTATTATAAATGAAGAAAAACTTATGAATAATTACCGGAACAGTATTTGATCGCTTGGTGATCATGAGTGAATCTTTTTGTCTACTTTTGATGATCAATACGTTACGCTTTTGAAATAGAAATCGAAAATGATTTTCAATGATGCTTATCAGAAAAGATCCTCATGAAGGATTCGATTTCGATTACGTTTCATAGGAAGAAAATTTGAATCGTTTGGTGATCATGAGTAAGTTTTTTTAACTACTTTTTATAATCAATAAGTTGTCATGATGGCTCTTCATAGATTAGTCGAGTATATAATAGTTCGATTACTTTCGATAGGAACAAAATTGATCAGTGATCAGTGCTCGTTCAACATAGGAATCGAATGTTTGGTAATCATGAATGAGTCTTTTCAACTACTTTGATATAGGAATCGAAAATGGTTTTCAATGATGCTTATCAGAAAAGATCCTCATGAAGGATTCCAGTGGAAGATTCGATTTCGATTACGTTTCAAAGGAACAAAATTTTAATCGTTTGGTGATCATGAGTGATTATCAACTACTTTTTATAATCAAAAAGATGCGCTTTTAAAAGAGGAATCGAAAATTATTTTCAATGATGCAAGAAAGATCCGCAAGATGGATCCTCATAGAGGAGTCGAGTATATAATACATATTACGATTACTTTCGATAGGAACAAAATTGATCAGTGATCGTTTAACAGAGGAATATAATATGATTTTGTTTGATGATCAATCAGTTGCTGGCTTCAGATAGCTATCGATAGGTATAAAAACGATCTACAACTTTTTTTCTAAAACAAATAACTGTTTTATCATTTGCGCAATTAAAGAAAGGACTTGAGTACTCCCAAAATCTTTCTAGAAAGTTTTTTTAGTGTATACCAACTACCGATCTAGATTAAAAACAATGATTTTTTTAAATCCTACACTAGCTATTCGAGCAATTTGGAAATTATTTCAGTTTTATAGAAGACAAAAAAGCTTCAAAATTGTATTATATAGATATCCCCCAGAAAAATATGCTTAAATAATTAAAAGTATATTCAAATACTAGTCATTTACAAAAAAGTAAAAACTAAAATAGTCAAATAATATTTTATTTTTATATTTATAATTAATTAACTAATAATTAAACATAAAAGACAGGCCAATTTGGTGCAATATTGTGATATAAGTTGTATTATTTTGTTATTATTTGAATTGTTTAATTAACTGATTTTGCTTATTTAAAAAAAGTATGCAATTTTAAATAAAACTAGACAAATTATTTTTATTTAATTTTAAAAATTATAATTTTTCGTAAAATATATTAAGAACAAAAAAAAAAAAAAACAAAATTCCTTTTTAGAATATACAACAGGCCTATACTGAATAATAATATCCCGGGGAATTTGTTTTCTCGGGGAAATATTGCTCATAAATGGCATGACTAAGTTATTTTGCATTTAATTTGCTGTAATTTTGATAAAAACAAAGAAAACATATTTTGTTTTTAAATTTCGTATATATGTTAAATTAAAGGAAAAAAGTCAAAAACTAATTTCTTGAAAGAAAGGCATCTATCTAGTCATTTTAGCTGTATAATTATTTTCTAAACTAGTCAAAGAAATATATATAAACTATATATGTATACACAACTATTTAAGTTTTATGTATTGAAGAAATAAATAATTATTGTTAAAAAAAAAGAAAATAATAAAGAAATTCATGTAATCTTAATAATTGTAACAAAATGTGTTTAATATTGTTTTTAACAAAAAGTTTGAACAATTTTTTCAATTTCACTAAAATTCTATAGATTTTCTTCTCAACTGAACTAAAACTGAACAAGAACTAAACTAGAACTGAACTAGAACTGAACTAGAACTGAACTAGAACTGAACTAGAACTGAACTAGAACTGAACTAGAACTGAACTAGAACTGAACTAGAACTGAACTAGAACTGAACTAGAACTGAACTAGAACTGAACTAGAACTGAACTAGAACTGAACTAGAACTGAACTAGAACTGAACTAGAACTGAACTAGAACTGAACTAGAACTGAACTAGAACTGAACTAGAACTGAACTAGAACTGAACTAGAACTGAACTAGAACTGAACTAGAACTGAACTAGAACTGAACTAAACTGAACTAGAACTGAACTAGAACTGAACTAGAACTGAACTAGAACTGAACTAGAACTGAACTAGAACTGAACTAGAACTGAACTAGAACTGAACTAGAACTGAACTAGAACTGAACTAGAACTGAACTAGAACTGAACTAGAACTGAACTAGAACTGAACTAGAACTGAACTAGAACTGAACTAGAACTGAACTAGAACTGAACTAGAACTGAACTAGAACTGAACTAGAACTGAACTAGAACTGAACTAGAACTGAACTAGAACTGAACTAGAACTGAACTAGAACTGAACTAGAACTGAACTAAAACTGAACTAGAACTGAACTAGAACTGAACTAGAATTGAACTAGAATTGAACTAGAATTGAACTAGAACTGAACTAGAACTAGAACTGAACTTGAACTAGAACTGAACTAGAACTGAACTAGAACTGAACTAGAACTGAACTAGAACTGAACTAGAACTGAACTAGAACTGAACTAGAACTGAACTAGAACTGAACTAGAACTGAACTAGAACTGAACTATAACTGAACTAGAACTGAACTAGAACTGAACTAGAACTGAACTGAACTGAACTAGAACTGAACTAGAACTGAACTAGAACTGAACTAGAACTGAACTAGAACTGAACTAGAACTGAACTAGAACTGAACTAGAACTGAACTAGAACTGAACTTGAACTGAACTTGAACTGAACTTGAACTGAACTAGAACTGAACTAGAACTGAACTAGAACTGAACTGAACTGAACTAGAACTGAACTAGAACTGAACTAGAACTGAACTAGAACTGAACTAGAACTGAACTAGAACTGAACTAGAACTGAACTAGAACTGAACTAGAACTGAACTAGAACTGAACTAGAACTGAACTAGAACTGAACTAGAACTGAACTAGAACTGAACTAGAACTGAACTAGAACTGAACTAGAACTGAACTAGAACTGAACTAGAACTGAACTAGAACTGAACTAGAACTGAACTAGAACTGAACTAGAACTGAACTAGAACTGAACTAGAACTGAACTAGAACTGAACTAGAACTGAACTAGAACTGAACTAGAACTGAACTAGAACTGAACTAGAACTGAACTAGAACTGAACTAGAACTGAACTAGAACTGAACTAGAACTGAACTAGAACTGAACTAGAACTGAACTAGAACTGAACTAGAACTGAACTAGAACTGAACTAGAACTGAACTAGAATGAGCTGAACTGAACTAGAACTAGAACTGAACTAGAACTGAACTAGAACTGAACTAGAACTGAACTAGAACTGAACTAGAACTGAACTAGAACTGAACTTGAACTGAACTTGAACTGAACTTGAACTGAACTTGAACTGAACTTGAACTGAACTTGAACTGAACTTGAACTGAACTTGAACTGAACTTGAACTGAACTTGAACTGAACTTGAACTGAACTGTACTGAACTTGAACTGAACTTGAACTGAACTTGAACTGAACTTGAACTGAACTTGAACTGAACTTGAACTGAACTTGAACTGAACTTGAACTGAACTTGAACTGAACTTGAACTGAACTTGAACTGAACTTGAACTGAACTTGAACTGAACTTGAACTGAACTAGAACCGAACTATAACTGAGGTAGAACTCAACTGAAACTTAACCAGAAATGTACTAGAACTGAACTAGAATTAATCTAGAACTGAACTAGAATTAATCTAGAACTGAACTAGAACTGAGCTAGTACCGAAGTAGAACTGAAATAGAACTGAATTAGAACTGAACTAGAACAAGAACTGAACTAGAAATGGACTGAGCTAGAGCTGAACTAAAACTGTACTAAACGAAACCTTAAGTATTTTAGAAATTTCAGCTAATGAAAGGTTTCGGAAACAAACTTTCTATTTACCAGTAATACATAAAACCAATGTTCACTGTCAGTTTCCTATCAGGTAAAAACTTTGGGAGTAACTCCGAATTTCGATTCGAAAGAAAAAGCTTTCGGAACACAGTGTATTTAACATACAAATTCGAACATTAATGCATTCGACTCGAGTTACAAAATAACCCCCCTTTTACGGTTATCCTTACCCGTTAATAAAAAGAACAACATATATTTAAATGTTTATAATCATACAAACTTTAGGTATATTTTTATTATTGTGTATTTGTTGATTGGTTTAATTGAACATTAAATTATTGGCATTAATAAAACTAATGATAAATTTTAAATAAAATAAATGTAAAAAAATACATTAAAAATAATAAAAAAAATGATAGCACTTTTAAATAAAACTAAAAGCTACATTTGGAGGTAATATGAAGTTAAGGTAGTTGTAAATCATAATAAAAAATAAATACGATCACTTATGTAAAGAACTTAAACGTTACACACAACACACACTTTACAATTCATCAGCCAAATGATGTATATTTTGTAAATGATCACCATAATCTGTTGCCTCACTACCCACAAATGTCTCATAGTTGTTAAGTATTTCAAAGTAAGACAAACGATCGTCATGATCTTCATCTGTTGACACAAACAAATGATCAACTTCATCGGTGGCCACCACATCATTACTGGGCACTATCCAACTCAAGACTTCATTGCCAGCTAATACACCATCACTATTTAAATCGTAATCCTTATCGAAACGTTCCTTTTCAGTGATCAACCATTCTTTGTCGTGATGTTCAGCGGTCTCCCCTACAAATTCTTTGAAATCAATTTTACCATCATTATTTTTATCCTTATCGCGCATTGTTTGTTCCAATACAACGGGTAACATTTGTGGGTGCTCTTCAGGATTTTGGAATAAAACGAATTCTTCGGAATTTAACATGCCATCCTTATTTAAATCGGCCGCTTGGAACATTTCCTTATCGTCTTTAATCATTTTTTGTTCTTCGTCGTAGCTATCGAAATCGATGACTTCTTTTTTGTAGTTTTCATCTTCCATGGCATAAACATCTAAAAGATATTCTTTCCAGGTCACTTGGTCATTGTTGTCCTGATCCATTTCTTCAAAACGATCAGCTGCCTCTTCTTCAGCAAGTTTTCTAAATATTTAAATTTTTAGGAATTTCTTTTTTATTTTGGTTTAAACTTTGTGAATATTTTTTTGTTAGTTTTTTGATTTAGTTAGTATTTTGGGAACTTGATGAAAATGATAATACACATGACTTTTAAAAGGGTGATTAGCAAAAAACAAAAATGTAAAAACAATAATGAACGAGATCCGAAAATGATGAAATGAACTGCAAAGATGTCCTGAAAACATCCACATCTTTCCAAAAAACATACATATATCAAAAGAATTTAATTCAATTAATTAATTTAATTGGCTTGACGCTTTAATTAAAATTTGTAATTATGTTCCTAACAATTAAAAAATCTTTAAAATTCCTCTTAAATCACGTAAAACTTTTGAACAAATGTACGTTTAAATTTGGTAATATTAAAACAATTTCATATTTAAGACTCTAAAATCGCATAAATTAACTTTTTGTATAAATAGCTTATGAAAATGACATAATGAAAGAAAGAAAGGTCGTTTAACTTCATTTAGAATATCGTTTGTTACCAGGTTATAAAACATTTTATAAATTGTTTCTATAACCTTAGGCTAAGCACGCATTATTTAATAAGTTATAGAACATAAGGGTGCGCAAACAAAAATATGCATAAATAAAATGAGTTTGTATTTTTGTGCTAAAGCATAAATTAAAAAGCAGCCGGCTTAAAAGCTTTAACGATTTGTGTGGTTAAAGAAAGAAGAAAGCATTAATAAAACACAAAATACAACAACTCACTTAAAAGACCTTAATATCCAGGCTTTCAGCTCATGACGATCGATGTATTGATCATTATTTAAATCCATCATACGTATTAAAACGGTTAAACGTTTCTTTGACTCCTCCGGTGATAAGTTATCGAATTCTTGGGCTTCTTTGACGTTGCCTGCAAATGGAAGAATTAATTGCAAGTCATAAATGTACTAAATTGAAACTGTACTAAAATTAAACTAAAACTGAAGTAGGACTGAATTGAAATCAAACTAGAATTAAACTGAATTAGAACTGAATTAGAACTGAACTAGAACTGAACTAGAACTGAACTAGAACTGAACTAGAACTGAACTAGAACTGAACTAGAACTGAACTAGAACTGAACTAGAACTGAACTAGAACTGAACTAGAACTGAACTAGAACTGAACTAGAACTGAACTAGAACTGAACTAGAACTGAACTAGAACTGAACTAGAACTGAATTAGAACTGAACTAGAAATGAACTAGAACTGAACTAGAACTGAACTAGAACTGAACTAGAACTGAACTAGAACTGAACTAGAACTGAACTAGAACTGAACTAGAACTGAACTAGAACTGAACTAGAACTGAACTAGAACTGAACTAGAACTGAACTAGAACTGAACTAGAACTGAACTAGAACTGAACTAGAACTGAACTAGAACTGAACTAGAACTGAACTAGAACTGAACTAGAACTGAACTAGAACTGAACTAGAACTGAACTAGAACTGAACTAGAACTGAACTAGAACTGAACTAGAACTGAACTAGAACTGAACTAGAACTGAACTAGAACTGAACTAGAACTGAACTAGAACTGAACTAGAACTGAACTAGAACTGAACTAGAACTGAACTAGAACTGAACTAGAACTGAACTAGAACTGAACTAGAACTGAACTAGAACTGAACTAGAACTGAACTAGAACTGAACTAGAACTGAACTAGAACTGAACTAGAACTGAACTAGATCTGAAATAGAACTGAACTGGAAATGAACTAGAACTGAACTGGAACTGAATTACAACTAAATTAGATTCAAACTTGAATTGATCTAGATCTGAAGACGAACTACAACAGCTGTCTAGAACAATTCTACTCCAAAAATGTTTTTCAACTTACCAATAATGGCTTCATGATCGAATTCTACATTGTGTTCACCATTTTCATGATGATGTGCATCTCTGGCCTGATAGACACCATCCTTGACACGTTCTTTGCTCGAGTGTTTTTCATGTTTATGTTGGGTTACGCCAGCATATGCTGGCATTGTGCTAACAACCAATATAAAGGCGGCACAAAACAGTAATAAAAATAATTTTGACATATTTGTAATGCTATTTAATTGTATTTAGTTAGTCTAAAATTTATATATTTTTCAGCATATATAGGACAACTATAACGCGCTTTTAATTAAATGTAAAAATTGTTCGAAACAAATTAATTATTTTCTGCAAAACACTTGAATTAATGGCAGCAGCCAGACGCACTCATTCACACACAGAGACAGGCAATGTGTTTATTTTCTGAGTCAATTTTCTTTTTAAAACTATAATACACGAGTTGTAGTAAAATTGCTTTTCCACAATACAGCTGTTTTTTAATTAATTGTTGTTTTTCTAATTTTCTGGCTTTTCTTCAAAATTAGACAATTGCTCATGGCATTAAATATGTGTCTGTCGTTTGTCAATGATATTTGGTGGTTGATGAAGAGGATGTTTATACAAGTGTTTTAAAATTTTATTATTATGTTTTCTTCTTCTTTTGGGTCTTTATTTATGTTATTAACTTTTAGTTTATTCTTTGGTGTTTTCTTAATTAATTTTGATAAATTTCCGGTTTTTATAAGAAAGGTGCGTGCGTTACTTGTGTCCCACAAGAGCTCATCTGAGCAACTGAAATTAAAATTAAGTAAAAAATTATAAATTTAAAGAAATGAATTTATTCTATTGAGAAAAAGAAATGTTTTTTTTTTTCTTTTGTATTGTGTATTGGATGCTGAGTAAATTTTGTTCTTTACCACGTCACTTTTTGTAGACGTGTTTGTGTGTCTTTGTATAAAAGATATGTTTTAGAATTAATTTATTATTTTTTTGGTTTATTTTGTGTCCTAAAGAAATGAACTCTTTTGACCTTAAGTATGTTTAAATTATCATACCTGCGAATGTGTTTATATATTTAATTTAGAATGAGTAAAATAGGATTCTTTTTCAATTTAAAAAAATTTGTTTTAATCTAATTGTATAAGAAACAGTGAGATTTATGTCTTGAAATGGAGCTGAGCTACAACTAGAAATGAAGTAGAACTGTACGAGAACTGCACTAGAACTGAACTTACTATAACTGAAGAACTAGAACTAAAATAGAAATGGAACTGAAGTAGAACAGAACCAGAATTAAACTAGAACCAGAAATGAAACTGAAGTAGAACTTAACTAGAACTGAACTAAAACTGAACTTAAACTGAACTAGAACTGAACTAGAATTGAACTGAGCTAGAAATGAACTAGAATTAAACAAAATGTGAACTGAGATAGAACTGATCTAGAATTAAACTAGATCTGAACTAGAATTAAACTATTTCCGAACTAGAACTGGAACCGAAAAAAATTGCACAAGAATTGAATTAATTACATTAAATGACTGACTTGTCTCATCTTTAAAAATGGTGCTGGGCATACATTTTAAATATAATACATTTTAAATATAAATAAGCCTTTTTAGAGTAAAATATTTCGACACTAAATACAGATGGAGTTTTTTAAAGCAAATCAAAATAAAATTTCCCGAAATTTCCATAAAAAGGCTATGAATGCCGGTGGCAAATAAAAGCAGCCATATGTGGTACTTTATTTGCATTTAAGACTTACCTTTATACCAGAAAATAAGTAATTTGTAGTTAATTTTTTATATTCAACGCATTTTTAATTTTTTGGAGTAACTATTCTAACATATTTATTGAAAACTTGTAAAAAAAAACTTCGACAGCGTCTTTTTTCAATTTGACTTACTTTTTTTAGTTTTTCTTTTTGCACTGGCAGCTGTCAATAAATCTGTTATCGATTTGTTTTGATAACTTTTGTTTTCTTTTTATGGTTTGAAGAGGATTGCTGCATAAAATAAACAATGGACTTTACAGTTTGGGAAGCATAGCTTAGTAATATAATATTTATATATACAGTACTTTCTATTATATTCCATCAGGTTTAAATTAACTGCGCATTGGCTCATAGTAAAAAAAATATTTTTTCTTTATTTCTACTATGTTTTTTGTTAAATTTATGTAATTTGTATAAAAATTTATAAATTTTGTTGCTTTAATTTGTGCTATATATTGTTAACCGCCGCCAAAGTAAATTTATAAAGTAGACTCATTTGAACAGCTGACTATTTTTCTTAAACTTGCTATTTGTGGACTTACTTGTCAAAAATGTTTATGTTGCCATATTTGTTTTCATTTTAACGCTTGCTTTTGTACAAATTTCTGAGTAATTTGTTGTATTTAATGTGAAAAAGTGTATTTTAAATGTATAATATTTTTAAAAATGTTCTAATTTTTAAAAAATAAAGAAAACTCTGTGACTTTTAATATAAATAACAACATATTTTTGGAAAGTACAACAATAATGCCATATTTTCCATTAATTATTGGTTCATTTTTGTAAACAAATTTTGACAAGTGAGTATTTCGAACAAAAACAAATTGCCTGTGGTTTTTGTAGACGTTTGTTGTACAACAACTCGTGTCGCTACTTTATTAATTTACTTTGACCGCCGCTGTGTTTCAAAGAATCGAACGGCGTTACCTTAAAATTTGTTTCACTTTGGTGTCTGTTTTCCGAACAAGTCGAAAGAAAAACAATTATTTTGCAAATCTAACGCGAAAAAAAAAAGAAATTATTTTGCTCTGGGCTTAATTTTATTTTTTGTGAAAAATATCTACTCAAATTAATGTAAAATTAAACAAACAAAAATAATGATTTATTTGTAAAACGGACTTTAATTAAAAAAAAGAAATTGTGAAAAGTTTAAACAAAAAAAAAAAAAAAAAAACGTAAGTGGAAATTTACGCATCAAGCTAATTAAAGATAAATAACAACAATATTGCAAAACAATTTACTTTTACGGAGCAAATTAATAGGTACAGGGCGTTGTCTGTCTGTTTAGAAAATAATAGCTCAGCTTCAGTGCACACTAAAACCCAACAAACAATTGTATTGAATAAATTACAAAATAATTATAAGACCTAGACATAATTTCATTGTAAAGTTTTGTGGGTGTACGGTACGTTGTTTTAGTTTTGCTGTGTCATAAAACACAATATTAACACCACCTGTGTGAAAGTTGGTCATTGCATTTACTCTACATTTGTTTGGCTTTTTTTCTATTATACCTCAAGGTCTTGTAAACAAACGAAATAAAATACATACGACTGACTCCCTCTATTTGCGACACGAACTCAGACCTATCGACCCACTAATTGTATCTTACCGCAAATAATCAGCAAGGTTGTTGGCAGGAAATGGAACTGGAAGCAAAGGTGGAAGTGAAATAAATAAACAAAGTGTGCTGTCAAAAACTTTGAATTCGTCAGAATTTTGTAGGAAATTTTGAAAAGAACTACATATATTATACAAAGGTTTTAACAAAAAGGGCAATCATTTAGATTTCATATTGTTTCCTTACGATTGACATTCTGACAAAAGAGTTGTTCCTTTTTACGAGGATAGTTCAAAAAGTTTGAAATAAATATATAGGAATGGCAAGTAGTACGGAATATGTTCTCTATATTCCGTGGACTAAACTAATATAGAAATTAGTCAATAATAGACTTTCGTGCGAAAGGAAAATATAAAATTGTCTTTCTGTTTGTAATTTCTACAATATTTCTGACCCATTAAAGTATATATGTATATAAATACTAAATCCTTATAGATAGCGGAGCCGATTTAGCTATATATCCGTCTATCCATCCATGAATAACCTAGAAACATATAATCAAACATATTGATATAATGAAAATCTAAAACACGCTGCTTACTAATTTAATGTATGCTGCGTCATCTACCTATAAAAGATGAATTTCTGGAACTTTTTCGTTAATCATTTGGAACTTAAAAAAAAAAACAAATATTCCATGATATCTCAGCACTTTGACACATCTATTGCAACCAAGTGATTTAATTGTCTTGACATTAGGCTTTGGCCAAATTACCTTGAACATCCCATAAACCCTTCTTCTTTTATTCGACATTCTCTTGAATGTGTTCTTTAAAATTTGTCAATCAAATAAACTAAATAGCTAATATATTTAAATTAAACATGACAGCAGCCAGACATGCGTGTAGTTTTAAAATTAACATTAAATTTATGATACTAACTTATACAGATAAAATGTGTCAAAATTATTTTTAGAACTTACACCTTTAAAAGTAAAAGAAAACATTTTACAAATATTTTAAAGTTGTCACAGGTTTTCTTATTTACTCTATTAACTACAAAGCAATCTCTAAAAATATAAAGAATCTTTAAATTAAACCAAAATATAGGTATAACTTAGCCCTCTAATAAAATGAAAAATCCAAAAATCATGCGTTTACACCACAAATTTCGCAATAAAAATATAAAGTAAATATTAAATATACTAAAAACCCACAAAACCAACAACTTCTTGCTTATAATTTAAATAAGTGTTATATGAATTTTTGATTAAATGCGTCGTTTAAATGCAATACTTTACACAAAATAACATAAATCTACTCAAAAAAAAAAAAAACATCAACAGAATTAAATAGTGCTAAAACAAGCAACTTTTTTTTAGACGCAAAGCTAAAACGATGGTAGCTGCCAAGTTAGTAGAAACCGCCAAACAAATAAAAACAGATGTTAAAAGAATTCAAACATTTGTGAAAAAAATTAAAAAAAAAATATTTTTTTACACAACGTCATCTTAAGGCAGAAATACTGTCCACTATACTATCGAGGAAAATTGTTGTCTGGTTTGCTAAAATGTGTATAAAATTAATTTAAAGATGTTTAAATTTATTTTATTATCAGCAAACTCATTTTGAGGTGAAAATACTAATCACTATACTATCGAGGATAAAGCTATCTATGTATACACGTTTGTCAGATCTTACAACGTAGGCGGTATGATCACTATACTATTGAAGAAAATCATAAAATTTGAAAACGTATGGACTAAGTTATAAGAAATTGTATTGTCATTATACTATCAAGGAAAATATATATTAATTTTTATTTGAACTTGGACAATTTCTTTCACATATAAATAGCAGAAATGAGGACGAGGAGCTGTAGAGATATCCTAAAAGACATGTTGTTGTTGTAACAGCTTAAAGTATTGGGCCACTTCTACAGGGTTAATCCATAAATCCATTGGGCTAAGTAATGTGGGGATCTTGTCCACATGCTGGATATATGTTAGGGACGACACGGTCTATGCGGAACCAGTAGGCGTTGAGCCTGTTGCTCCATATCGATCGCGGAATACAGAGTCTCAGACAAGATTGTCTAGGAATTAGGTTTACAATAAACCTGAAAGCATTTTTCTGTTTCAATCCTTATAAACTGCTAGGTTTTATCAAGGGAATATATCAGCAATTGTAGACGTAGATCTCGTTCCATTTTTGTTCTATCGATATTTGAAGATCTCTAAGATCTTGAAATGGGCTTCATCCTTTAGACCACAGCCTCTATTTTCATCTTCTTTTTTTTAATTTTTTTTTTCTCACATAAATGCTACTGAAGGGGATCATAATGAACCCTATCTAGATTTCAAAAATTTTTAATAGCTTTCGTATGAGACAAATAGATATTTACAACAATAAATATCAGAAAAAGTTTAAATACTTAATAAGATCTGAAGACAACCAACGAAATAATACAGAAATATGAAAAAATAATTAGCGCGTACCCAAGTGCTATAAAAACGAATACGAAGAAAAACATCAGCAAAACGACTCTAACGAAAAAAAAAGTAAAACAAATAATAAGCCAACAACAAATATTTTTAACAAGCTCATATTTCAGTCTTTTACTTAAAGCCATTGAGCAACTAAGCACTAACAGACATAAAAAAGAAAAGTAAATTAAATCAAACTAAAGCAAATTAAAAGAAATCATATTATAAATCTAACAATTAAGCAACATCAAAGAGAAATTGATTTACATAGAAAAATTTAATTAATCCTAAGTAAAAGGCAACTTCAACAAAAACATAGACCAACGTAAATGCAATAAACGTGTTATAATTAAATTTTTATTAAATTTAAACAAATTCAGTTTAAACAACGAAACAACAGCACCAACATTTAAATAAATAAATATACGCTTCATCAGCACCAACAAGACCAACTTAATCTATACAAATGCCCTACATTATTATACGTGGTAATTTAGCTTCATATAGTCATAAGTATCCATGGCGTGTTTTAGTGTCAGGACTAAAAGGTAATCAAATACAGTTGTTCTATTTTCATATTTTCAACGTTCCTTTTATTATTTATAGAATGAAATAATTGTTTGTTTATCGTTTTTTTTTATTATTTATGGCATGGCACCACAGCTTTTATTATTTGAAAAGAAGAAAAAGAAACGTACATTTACAATTTTTTATTCAATAGATAAATAGTTCGTTGTCTATCTTACGCCATTAATAAATATTATACCAGCACTTTATGTCAATATGTCACTTGTTTTAAAATACATATCTACCAACAAAAATGAACAACTTTACCTATTTTTTCTTACACACTATTTACTTATTTATTATTTATAAATTCAACTTTATTGTATACTTTTAAATAAACTACCCAGCAAAAAAAGTGTGGAAAAAGATGTAGAATTTTCATCACAACTAGTAACCCGAAGTGCTTAAAATTCGGGTGTAAAACCTATGAATTTTACATTAGCGTGTCATTGGAGGGATGTTGTTCATTTTTGGCAGCTTTGAACTACATCTGATCTTATTTTTAGAAGCAGTAAAAATCCGATATTTGGATGTCAAAAATAAAACACATTCTCTTAATGACACGCTTATGTAAATTTCACTGCTCTTTCACCAAATCATGATGTACTTCAAATATGTTATTTGTAATGACTTTTCCACATCTCTTTCCTCACTTTTAACTGGGGTTTCATTTGTAAGGAAATATTTGGTTTATAAAAGTGAAAAATATGAAATCGCATTTTAAGATGTGATTAAGATGTGGTTTGTAAAGTATGCCATCAAATATTTTTTGCTGGGTAAATAATAACGTTTTATACATAGTTATTTCAATTGATTTCTATGTCAAAGTGGTGTAATTGATGATTAACTAAATTTTTATACTTAAAGTTATCTAAAGCGTCTGATTTGAAAAAAAGAATTTAAAAATTGTTGTAATATAATATAATTTCAAACAAAAAATTTTATTTTAATGCACAGATCAAATGAGCCACGTATAATTCTATTTTTGGTCATGCCGGCTTTTTTTCTGTTATATACTTTTCGTGCTTGAAAAGAAGTTATTTGAAAGTTTTAATAATATGTTAGGTTTTCATTTAAAAATTAAAAAGTCTGGTAAACAGTGAATAACCTTCTTACTAGAACTAACAAGAACTGAACTAGAACTGAACTAGAACTGACTGAACTAGAACTGAACTAGAACTGAACTAGAACTGAACTAGAACTGAACTAGAACTGAACTAGAACTGAACTAGAACTGAACTAGAACTGAACTAGAACTGAACTAGAACTGAACTAGAACTGAACTAGAACTGAACTAGAACTGAACTAGAACTGAACTAGAACTGAACTAGAACTGAACTAGGACTGAACTAGAACTGAACTAGAACTGAACTAGAACTGAACTAGAACTGAACTAGAACTGAACTAGAACTAAACTAGAACTAAACTAGAACTGAACTAGAACTGAACTAGAACTGAACTAGAACTGAACTAGAACTGAACTAGAATTGAACTAGAACTGAACTAGAACTGAACTAGAACTGAACTAGAACTGAACTAGAATTGAACTAGAACTGAACTAGAACTGAACTAGAACTAACTTGAACTGAACTAGAACTAACTTGAACTGAACTAGAACTGAACTAGAACTGAACTAGAACTGAACTAGAACTGAACTAGAACTGAACTAGAACTAAACTAGAACTGAACTAAAACTGAAATAGAACAGAACTGAACTAGAACTGAACTAGAACTGAACTAGAACTGAACTAAAACTGAACTAGAACTGAACTAGAACTGAACTAGAACTGAACTAGAACTGAACTAGAACTAACTTGAACTGAACTAGGACTGAACTAGAACTGAACTAGAACTAAACTAGAACTGAACTTGAACTGAACTAAAACTGAAATAGAACAGAACTGAACTAGAACTGAACTAGAACTGAACTAGAACTGAACTAGAACTGAACTAGAACTGAACTGAACTAGAACTGAACTAGAACTGAACTAGAACTGAACTAGAACTGAACTAGAACTGAACTAGAACTGAACTAGAACTGAACTAGAACTGAACTAGCACTGAACTAGAACTGAACTAGAACTGAACTAGAACTGAACTAGAACTGAACTCGAACTGAACTAGAACTGAACTAGAACTAGAACTGAACTAGAACTGAACTAAACTAGAAATGAACCAGAACTGAACTAGAACTGAACTAGAACTAAACTAGAACTTAACTGGAACTAGAACTAAACTAGAACTAAACTAGAACTGAACTAGAACTTAACTAGAACTGAACTGGAACTAGAACTGAACTAGATCTACACTAGAACTATAACTAAAACTGAACCAAGAATGAATGACAACTGAACTAGAACCTAACTAGAACTGTACTAAAACTGAACTAGAACTAAACTATGATTAGTTCGAAAAATTAATTATTTAATTAAATTTTAAAGAAAGATTTTTACGGCACACAAATTTTAACAATTTTTCTTATTAAACGCATATTTGCCTACACGTTCTCTGAAGTCAAAAACTTTATTATTATTTTCTTACTCCAATTTATTGCCCATAAATTTCTGAAGAACTTTTTCTTAATTGAATATTTTTATTTACATATTTAAATATAACTTCATTATACATATTTATTTAAAAAGTTTTTGTTTTATTTCCAAATGGCTTTTTATTGATATTTATATAAAGATGGACAAAAAAAAAAACAAGTCATCAACACATTTAAGTTCATAGCAAATATTTCAATATAAAAGTTTAATGACACACTTGTTTTTTTATACATACAATATTCTAAATATTAGTAGTAGAATGTTTTGTAAAAGACCAGTGGTAATGAATGGATAATATTTGTTGTTGTTTTTTTTAATATTGATAAAGTTGCCAGATATTTATTAAAGAAATAACAGAGGTATAAATTATAAATTATAGTTTATATGCTGCGTAAAGAGTTTATATCACACTGGGAAGTCAATATTATAACAACTGGACTGAGTTGAATACAATATATTGCAAAAGTATAGTTATAAGAATTAACTTTTAACCAACTCGCTCATATTTCTGAATGTAAATCCTAAGAATTTTTTAATCTGTGTTCGTGAGGAATGTTATATTCGGATATAACATGTTCTACATCTAAATTCGTCTGAGCCCGCAAGTCCAATTTTGTATAGGTGTTCCCCTAATCCTGTGTGTTCACTCAAAATACATACCATCATAACCTCAGATTTGGTAATTTCGTTCTGACACCGTTTCAATATTCCAAGAGGGTCCTCGTTTTGTCGAGTGGTTTGCTTTTTCATTTCCGACTAATCTTGATAGATAGTTAGATAGATAGATAGATAGATAGATAGATAGATCGATAGATAGATAGATAGATAGATAGATAGATAGATAGATAGATTCGCTCGCTCGCTCGATCGCTCGCTCTGCTCGCTCGCTAGCTAGATCGCTGCTCGCTCGCTCGCTCGCTCGCTCGCTCGCTCGCTCCTCGCTCGCTCGCTCGCTCGCTCGCTCCGCTCGCTCCTCGCTCGCTCGCTGCTCGCTCGCTCGCTCGCTCGCTCGCTCGCTCTCTCGCTCGCTCGCTCGCTCGCTCGCTCGCTCGCTGCTCGCTCGCTCTCTCTCTCGCTCGCTCGCTCGCTCGCGCTCGCTGCTCGCTCTCGCTCGCTCGCTCTCGCTCGCTCGCTCGCTCGCTCGCTCGCTCGCTCGCCCTCTCGCTCGCTCGCTCGCTCGCTCGCTCGCTCGCTCTCGCTCGCTCGCTCGCTCGCTCGCTCTCTCTCGCTCGCTCGCTCTCTCGCTCTCTCTCGCTCGCTCGCTCGCTCTCGCTCGCTCGCTCGCTCGCTCGCTCGCTCGCTCGCTCGCTCGCTCGCTCGCTCCTCGCTCGCTCGCTCGCTCCTCCTCGCTCGCTCGCTCGCTCTCTCTCTCTCTCTCTCTCGCTCGCTCGCTCGCTCGCTCTCGCTCGCTCGCTCGCTCGCTCTCTCGCTCGCTCGCTCGCTCGCTCGCTCGCTCGCTCGCTCGCTCGCTCGCTCGCTCGCTCGCTCGCTCGCTCGCTCGCTCGCTCGCTCGCTCTGCTCGCGCTCGCTCTCGCTCTCGCTCGCTCGCCCTCGCTCGCTCTCTCGCTCGCTCGCTCGCTCTCGCTCGCTCGCTCGCTCGCTCGCTCGCCCGCTCGCTCGCTCCTCGCTCGCTCCTCGCTTCGCTCGACGTGTTGTTGTTGTAGCAGCGACATGTGTAAAGTCCGGTGTGGCAGGGTTGACAATCCTTGCTCGTTGTTCGTTGAACTCCGAGTAGTTCCGGTGCGAAGAACCGATTGTCGTACGAACGAGAGATAAGAGTGTAGGATATATTGGGTATTGGTCTCACTCCATACGCTGCAATTTTGTTATAAATAAATCAATTAAGCAAAAAATGAGCCCCGTAGCTGAACATAACATCGGTCAAGTATTAATGTTATCAAATATGTTTATTATTTGGTATTCATATTCCAAATTTAGTTTTTTTAATTACTCGCTTTTGAAAAATAATCAATAAAGATGATTTCATTTAAAAACACGTCACATTTAAAAAATTAACTAAACGAAATTTTTTGTATCGTTTCATTGTTTTAAGAAACTACTATCTTCAATATAAAATCTCTACAATTTAATGTCATACAAAATCGCAAATATAATGTTTAATCTGGCAGCTAGTTATCTTCACAATTCCACTAGTAATACAAACTCTTTACTATATTCTCTATAAATGTTACTCATTTTATTTTTTACTTATACATTCATTCTATACATTTATCGATACTACGACACAACTATAAACTTTTTTTATAATAAACTAGTAGAGAGTATGACACAATGTTTTGGTTTTTTTTTTTCAACGATTTTTTTATGTTTTGGCACTTTATCCAGTAACGTTGCTTAGTTAAGACCAAGTGGTATTTGAAAAAAAAAAAATCACAAAATATATTTTTGTTTAACAAATTATTATCAATTTGCAAAGGTTATATAAAAAAAGCAAATTTGTTTAATTTTCTTCAAAATACTGTCAAATAGTTTGTATTGATTTTAGTTATTTACTATTTTTACGCTGCCTTGTGTGATTTATTTATCTTTGCGATATATAACTTTTATTTGTAGTTTTTATTGTTAAATTATTTATAAAAAACATTATTATGTGTAACAAAATTTAATTAATTGCTTAATTTTTGTGTAAAATTTTAGCTTCTGATATAGAGCAATTGAATAAGTTTTCTTGTGGCGGTTATAGTGATGAAACTACTATAGTTTATTTAGTACATCCTTGTCATATTTTATCTGCTTTGGAGGTAAGTTCTTTTATGAGATATATTATGGAAATTAGTAAAAATTGTTTTATCATTATAAGTAAATTTCACCATATGCTTAAATAACTCCATAAAAAGTACAAGTATAAATTGTCTGTATAATTTAGAGTTATGTAGCTATGACTCACTTCTCAAGAGTTTATGCAATCATTTATATGCATTCTCTGCAGTCTGAATGATGTAGATATGTTTAGATAAAACTAGTCGGGGGTTGGTTTTAATATTTATATGGAATTATAATAAATAATCAAAGCAAACCTTCTAAGATTTGAGTCCTCGATTAGAAGCTCTCAGATAACTCTGCAACGGTTTTAGAAGTATTTCCTTTTATAGACTGAAATCTATCTATCTATCTATCTATCTATCTATCTATCTATCTATCTATCTATCTATCTATCTATCTATCTATCTATCTATCTATCTATCTATCTATCTATCTATCTATCTATCTATCTATCTATCTATATATCTATCTATCTATCTATCTATCTATCTATCTATCTATCTATCTATCTATCTATCTATCTATCTATCTATCTATCTATCTATCTATCTATCTATCTATCTATCTATCTATCTATCTATCTATCTATCTATCTATCTATCTATCTATCTATCTATCTATCTATCTATCTATTAATCTATCAATCTATCTATCTATCTATCTATCTATCTATCTATCTATCTATCTATCTATCTATCTATCTATCTATCTATCTATCTATCTATCTATCTATCTATCTATCTATCTATCTATCATCTATCTATCTATCTATCTATCTATCTATCTATCTATCTATCTATCTATCTATCTATCTATCTATCTATCTATCTATCAATCTATCTATCTATCTATCTATCTATCTATCTATCTATCTATCTATCTATCTATCTATCTATCTATCTATCTATCTATCTATCTATCTATCTATCTATCTATCTATCTATCATCTATCTATCTATCTATCTATCTATCTATCTATCTATCTATCTATCTATCTATCTATCTATCTATCTATCTATCTATCTATCTATCTATCTATCTATCTATCTATCATCTATCTATCTATCTATCTATCTATCTATCTATCTATCTATCTATCTATCTATCTATCTATCTATCTATCTATCTATCTATCTATCTATCTATCTATCTATCTATCTATCTATCTATCTATCTATCTATCTATCTATCTATCTATCTATCTATCTATCTATCTAATCTATCAATCTATCAATCTATCATCTATCTATCTATCTATCTATCTATCTATCTATCTATCTATCTATCTATCTATCTATCTATCTATCTATCTATCTATCTATCTATCTATCTATCTATCTATCTATTCTATCTATCTATCTATCTATCTATCTATCTATCTATCTATCTATCTATCTATCTATCTATCTATCTATCTATCTATCTATCTATCTATCTATCTATCTATCTATCTATCTATCTATCTATCTATCTATCTATCTATCTATCTATCTATCTATCTATCTATCTATCTATCTATCTATCTATCTATCTATCTATCTATCTATCTATCTATCTATCTATCTATCTATCTATCTATCTATCTATCTATCTATCTATCTATCTATCTATCTATCTATCTATCTATCTATCTATCTATCTATCTATCTATCTATCTATCTATCTATCTATCTATCTATCTATCTATCTATCTATCTATCTATCTATCTATCTATCTATCTATCTATCTATCTATCTATCTATCTATCTATCTATCTATCTATCTATCTATCTATCTATCTATCTATCTATCTATCTATCTATCTATCTATCTATCTATCTATCTATCTATCTATCTATCTATCTATCTATCTATCTATCTATCTATCTATCTATCTATCTATCTATCTATCTATCTATCTATCTATCTATCTATCTATCTATCTATCTATCTATCTATCTATCTATCTATCTATCTATCTATCTATCTATCTATCTATCTATCTATCTATCTATCTATCTATCTATCTATCTCTATCTATCTATCTATCTATCTATCTATCTATCTATCTATCTATCTATCTATCTATCTATCTATCTATCTATCTATCTACTATCTACTATCTATCTATCTATCTATCTATCTATCTATCTATCTATCTATCTATCATCTATCTATCTATCTATCTATCTATCTATCTCTATCTATCTACTATCTATCTATCTATCTATCTATCTATCTATCTATCTATCTACACTATCTATCTATCTATCTATCTATCTATCTATCTATCTATCTATCTCTATCTATCTATCTATCTATCTATCTATCTATCTATCTATCTATCTATCTATCTATCTATCTATCTATCTATCTATCTATCTATCTATCTATCTATCATCTATCTATCTATCTATCTATCTATCTATCTATCTATCTATCTATCTATCTATCTATCTATCTATCTATCTATCTATCTATCTTTCTTCTATCTATCTATCTATCTATCTATCTATCTATCTATCTATCTATCTATCTATCTATCTATCTATCTATCTATCTATCTATCTATCTATCTATCTATCTATCTATCTATTATCTATCTATCTATCTATCTATCTATCTATCTATCTATCTATCTATCTATCTATCTATCTATCTATCTATCTCTATCTATCTATCTATCTATCTATCTATCTATCTATCTATCTATCTATCTATCTATCTATCTATCTCTCTATTGAGTGCAAATTTAGGGTCAATACTTAATCTTTTTAAAATTTGCAATTTTTATCGACATTGTTTGTAACACCCTCTTTTTATTTACAGATTTTAGGTTTTCGCGTTGTAGCATCCTCCTCCACAGCCGTAAAACAAGATTATAACGAGTATATGTGGACCATGCGTAAAGAGTTTACCGAACCTGAACCACTAGAACCGAATCAGCCGTTGTAAGAGAAAATCTTTCGAATATAGGAAGAGAAGCAGCTAGTTTAGGCAACTATCATAAAGTGCACTCTCCCGAATAAATTGGAAAGTACTTATCGAAAACTACTTTTTTTGTACCATTTTTCTACTCTCTAATCTCTAACCAACCCTTGTCCTCAAACTCCAAAGCCAAGTTTGTTACCAAAAGCAAAAAAAAAAAGGAAATCTTTCGAAATAATACACAACAAAAATAAATTTTCTGGTTAAAAAATTAAATTGTTAATTACTCTTTTTCTCCACCTACATTAAAAGAGTAGTGAAAAGAGTGTAATTATTTACCTTTAAATGGAAATGGAATCTGATCAAACTAACATTACTAATAATACCACCACAACAACTTTAACCGCAAATCCCAGTGTTAATCCTCCAAATATACAACAACTTGCATCTGGCAATTCGGTAACAAATACAGCCCCAGCGACTACAGCTAATGTAGTTACTATTCCTGTACCCATTGTAAATAACGAAGGCACTTATGCTTATATAACCGTTAAAGGTTCTTTACATGATCGTTCTTGTTCTGTTTTTGGTTTGAATGACACTGAAATACAGGCGCTATCGAAACGTTTCGAAAACAGTGTTAAGCCCGTAGTGAATGGTGTTATGGTATCAGCCTCTCCTCTTGTTATGCTAAATACCTTGGCACAATTGAGCTATAAAGTTGTTTGCAGTTGTGGAGAAGCTGAAATCTGTTGGACTATGCAACGTGAAATCTAATAAAAATTATAAAATAATAAAAAAGGAAAACGAAAAGGACATTGAAAAAAATATTAATAATAAATATTCTATTACATTTCTCTCAATATTAAGAGCACTTATACGTGTAACGTGTAAATTCTAAAGACACTTAAAAAAAAAACTATTTAAATTTTCTTCTTTATAAAAAAAAATAAAATTTTTATTAACAAAAAATTAAAGTCATTTAAACAACAAAATGGATCGTCATAAAGCTGATTGTTGCAAATGCCACAAGTATGTGCAACCAGCCCAGCAATCATTAAGCGATATGGATTTTGATCGTGGTATTTGGAATGCAGGTTTGTGTGTTTTTAATTTTTTTTCAGAATGAAAGTGTTTGTTTTTATTTATCCTTTGTTTTTGACATTATTTTTAGTTATTTACAACGAAGTTGAACGCGTTAAAGACTTTATAGCCAAAGGCAAAACAATGGATCGTGATAATTGTGATTACACGGCCTTACATTATGCGGCGCGTAATGGTAATGTCGAAATTTGTAAATTACTTTTGCAAGAAGGGAAAGCTGATATCAATGCTGTTACCAAAGGAGGGGCAACAGCATTACATCGTGCTGCTATGATGGGTAAGAGCTAAAATTTTGTACTAAACTTTTAAAATTTGTATTTTGTACTAAAATTTGAATGTTGTTCTAAAAATTTAGTTTTAAATTTTTTACTTAATTTTGAAGACTACAAAATTTTAAATTTTGTTCAAAATTTGTAATTTTTGTACTAAATTTTAAAATTTGTACTAAATTTTCAATTTTGTGCTAAATTTTCGATTTTGTGCTAAAATCTAAATTTTGTACTAAATTTTTAAATTTTGTACTAAATTTTCAATTTTGTACTAAATTTTCAATTTTGTACTAAATTTTCAATTTTGTACTAAATTTTTAATTTTGTACTAAATTTTCAATTTTGTACTAAATTTTCATTTTTGTACTAGATTCTCAATTTTGTATCAAATTTTTAATTTTGTATTAAATTTTTAATTTTGTACTAAATTTTCGCTTACGGCCTAAATTCTCAATTTTATGCTAAATTTTTAAGTTGGCATTAACTTATCAATTTTGTACTAAATTATAAATTTTATACTAAAATTTTTGTTTTGTACTAAAATTTAAATTCTGTACTAATATTTATGTTTTGTACTAATATTTTAATTTTGTACTAAATTATCAATATTGTACTTAAATTAAGGTTTTGTACTAAAATTTAAATTTTGTATAAAATTATTAATTTCGTACTAAATTATAATTTTTGAGGATTCATACTAAAATTTCAATTTTGTACTAAATTTTAAATTCTGTAAATTTTCGATTTTGTACTAAATTTTCAATTTTGTACTATATTTCCAATTTTGTACTAAATTTTCAATTAAAACTAAATTATTAATCTTATACTAAATTTATAATGTTGTACTAAATTTTAAATTTTGATCTAACTTACTAATTTTGTACTAAATGTTGTTCTAAATATTTAATATTTCATTTTGTACTAAAATTTCCATGTTTATTAAATCAATAATTTTGTACGAAATTATAAATTTTGTACTAAGTTTACTCTGAAATGAAATTTATATTTAGTACTAAACTTTAAAATTGTACTAAATTACAATTTTGCACTAAATTGCCAAATTTAAACTAAATTTTTAAATCTGGACTAAAATTTAAAATTTTGAACTAAAATTAATTCTCATACTAAAATTTAAATTAAGTACTAAATTTCGAACAATGTACTAAATTTAATACCTTACTTTCAAATTCAAATTTCTACTAAAATTTAAAACTTTGTTCGAAAATTTATATTTTGTACTAAAAATTCTAATGATATTTCTTTTTTTCCGGCCCTTTTTCAGGTCATCTAAATGTCGTTAAACTCCTCATTGACTCTAAAGCCAATATCGAGTTAAAGGATGAAGATGGCCAGACAGCTTTACATCGTTCAGCGGCTCGTGGTCATTTAGATGTTAGTAAACTTTTAATCGAAAAACAACCAAATCTTAAAGATGTTCCCGATAATAAAGATAAAATACCATTTGAATATTTAGCAAAAAATGCAAATGATGATTTTAAAATATTGCTTAAACCTTAGAGAAAATTTCAAATGATAAACCTAAAAATCAACATATAAATTAAACAAAAAAAAGAAAACAAACAATATTAACCCCCTTTTTAAAATATATACTTAACTAATAATTAACTAAATAAGTGCATTTGAGAAAACAAAAAAAATAATATTTTCTTTTTTATAAACTTTAAAAGTATTTTTATGAAGAATAGTTGAAAAGAAACAAATAATATATAAAAATATATCTCTAACAATACATACCATAAACAAATAAAGTCTATATATTATTAAGTCCTTTAAACCGTTTTTTTTTTCCTTTAACAATTTGTCATTATTGTTCTTAGTTTTTATTTAGTTGTCTGGTAATTGTTGTAACATTTAAGATAAACATTTTCTTTTGTTTGTTTGTTTTACTTTTAAAATTGTTAATGTTCTTAAAAACAAAACTCTAGGGTTTTCTCTAAAACTATATTGTTGGTATAATGTGTACTTTTTATTACGGAATTACTATTGTAGTTGTAGGTTTTGCTATATTTTTTTTTCTTAAATAGTTTCTAAAAATCTCTAAGAAATATTACTTTTAAATATGGTTTAAATATATTTTCTTTCAGCTATTATTTACTGTTTTTATTCTTTGTTACTTTCAACAACCAAATAAATATTTTGAATATAAAAAAAAAAATAATTTATTGTGTTAAAAAATAAAATCATATACATTTAATTTAATATATAAAGAATCACAACTAATAATAATAAAAAATATCCTTTCAAAAATAGTATTCGTTTAACAAATAAAACACAAATAAACAATATTTTAAACATTTAAGTATTATAAAAAAATATCAATTTTGTTTTTCTCTTTTTTAAAAATGTTGCAAAAAATAAATATATATAAATATTCTTAAAAACTATTATCCGTTATATATTATTGAGAGATTTTTGTTTATTTTTTCAAAATATATTCTTTTTGAGAATTTTTAATGTTAGTGTATGTGTGAAAGAAAAGGAGTAGATGGTACTATATTTTAGTTTCATTTTCCGTTTAACACATATAACGGCATCACAGTTTCACAATCATAAAAGTCTATTAAATATTCTTGTAATATTTTAGGTATTTCTAATTGTTCGATCATTTGTTGTAATGTTGATTTATCATTCGTTGCCCGATAGTTTTGTTTTAATTCTACGGTGGAATTACAAAATGTTTCCATTAAATGCTTACGTATTTGTATACGTGTTAATGACTTCAGTTCCAAGGGTTGATTGGTTAATTGCTGTATGTAGTCTTCGTAATCTTGTCGTTCTTTGGAAAATTTATTCGTTATACTAGAGGGATATTTGGGTTGGGGAAATTTAAAACCGTTTAAAAACTGAAAATGGATAAAAGAATTTCAATTTAATAAATTAACTAGTGAAATAGAATTGAATTAAAACAAAACTAGAACTGAACTAGAACTAATGTAGAAATGAACTAGAACTGATCTTGAACTGAACTAGAAATTAACTAGAATTGAACTAGAACTGATCTAAAACTGGACTAGAACTAAACTACAACTGATGTAGAACAGAACTAGAGCTGAACTAGAAGTGATCTTAATCCGAACTAGAACTTAATTAAAACTGTTCTATAACTGAACAAGAATTGAGCTGCAACTGTTCTAGAACTAAACTTGAACTGAATTAGAACTCATCTAGAATTGATCTAGAACTGAACTACAATTGATTTAGAACTGAATAGAACTGAACAAGAATTGAACTAGAATTAGAACTTGAACTGTATTTGAAGTGATCTTAATCCGATCTAGAACTGAACTAAACTAGAACTTAACTAATACTTAACTAAACTAGAACTTAACTACAACAAAAATTGAGCTGCAACTGGTCTAGAACTGATCTAGAATTAAACTAGAACAGAACTACAATTGAACTAGAGCTGAACTAGAATTAAACTATAACTTAACTAGAACTAAACTAGAACTGAACTGGAAAAAGAACTAGAAATCTACTAGAAGTGATCTTAATCCGATCTAGAACTGAACTAAACAAGAACTTAACTAAAACTGATCTAGAACTGAACAAGAATTGAACTGCAATTGGTCAAGAACTGAATTAGAACTGATCTAGAAATGAACTATAACTGATCTAGAACTGAACTTGAACTGAAGTAGTACTGAACTAGAACTGAAATAGAACTGAACTAGAACTGAACTAGAACTAAACTAGAACTGAACTAGAACTGAACTAGAACTGAAATGAACTAGAACTGAACTAGAAGTGAACTAGAACTGAACTAGAACTGAACTAGAACTGAACTAGAACTGAACTAGAACTGAACTAGAACTGAACTAGAACCAAACTAGAACTTAACTAGAACTGAACTAAACTAGAACTGAACTTGAACTGAACTAGAACTAAACTAGAACTGAACTAAAAATTCTAAACTAAACTTAAATTCTCAAAACCCAATAATTTCACATTAATCTTATACTCACCTAATAATTTCGTTAATTGTTTATATCCTTTTGCCTGTAAGGTCCTTAAATGATTGACCACATGTTCGCGACATATTTGTTGCTGCAAATCGATGCCTTCCTTTATCAAAAACTCTGCAATATCCAATTTATTCAACATAATTGCACGCGATAAAGGCATATGACAATATGGCGTATAACAGCCCGCACTAGAAGTTGACATAAAATTCGACGATCTCTTATGCCAAACGGAACAATTGGCATAAGCAAATAATATTCTTAAAATACACTTAATTTCAACTAAATTCTCTATAGATTGCACCGCCAATAAAAGATTATTATCCATTTCTAATTGCAATGATGTTGCATCTAATTTTAACATATATTCCAACATGTCTGATTTTTTATTGATAATGGCAATTTGTATGGGTGTATAGCCCTCCGAGTTGCGCACTTTAAGACTATTTCTGTGATCATCATAGCATAGCAATAATTTTAACATGTCCATCATGTTATGGGCCACACATTGATGCAATAGATAATGGGAAGTGATATGTCTAGCGCCACGTTCCAATAGGCGGGAAGCCAAAATGATATTATTCTTTTCGACCGCATAAAATAATGCTGTTTTACCATCTTTATCCTGCAAATTGACTTTAGCTCCTCGGCATATCAACTCTATGGCCGCCTCAATCTGTTCATAAGCTATGGCATAAATTAGAACCGTCTTATCATCTTCATCAATCTCATTTATATTGACTTTATTTGTTTGTAACAATATTTGACAAACGGCAGCATTACGATTTTTAAGTGCTGCATGGAAAGGTGTTTCGCCCGTATTAAAGGTTTTGGCATTTGGATTGGCTCCATATTTGAGCAGCAGCAAACTGATATCACAATTATTCGCACCCACATGCAAAGGTGTATAACCAACAGCCGTTGTGACATTTACCTTAGCACCATGTTCTAAGAGTATACGAGCACATTCAACATCTCCCGTAATGGCGGCATAATGCAAAGGAGCCATTGTCATGTGATCGACTGTGTGCGGATCTTGGTGTATAATTTTATTGCAATTATTGTGCCCACAACAATAATTTTCTAAATTACTGACTATATCACCAGTACGTTCAAATGTTTTCGCATAATAATAGTAGAGTGAGGTGAATTCTTCAATAGTTTCGTCGGTTGTGCCGTTTGAATTGTTCATTTGATCGGCATCAGCGGTAAATTCATCCTCCCATTCTAAACAGTCCATGCCATCGGGTGTCGTATCAACCTCGACTTCATTTGTGGTGGAAGCACCTGGAATGGCGAATAATAGAATTATAGAATCTGAAGTATATTTAAATCTAAACTACAACTAGAAATGAAATAGAACAGAACTGGAACTACACTAGAATCGAACTAGAACTGAACTTGAACTCCGATGGAGGCCTATATCTTCCGATTTAATTTAACATACATCCTCCTTTCAAACGAACTATGTATGTAAAAAACTTTAAATTACCTTCAATTATCGATTTCTTTTTAAATGTAAATGACCTAGTTAGTTAAAAATAACTTTATAACATTATCACACAAATATAAATAAAAAACACCTTGATGAAATATTTCTAAATCCGGTTCTTCACAGGATTGTATGAGCAATTGCAATATTTCAGGATCTCCCATTAAAGTAGCTAAGCCGACAGCGGTACGGCCACAGGAGTAGGATATGAATGTAGCTTTGGCACCTTGCATAAGACAGGACAATGTATCCTCATAATTGCCATTGTGAACAGCAGCCAAGAGACGTTCATTGACATCAGAACAACCGAAAACAGAGTGCATTGCTTTCGAATATTCAAGTTTATAGAGAAAACATTTGCTTTAAGGTTTCAGTTATTATTGGTTTCTTTCTTTTTCACTTTTAAATTTGTTTATAATACTGTTATTGTTTATTTATTAGTTAATAAAAAGCTGGAAAATATTTTATTAGGCAAACTTAAAAAAAGAACAAACTAAGTTATGCGAATTTTTTCTTTCACGTTGGTATTTGTTGTCGTTCAGCAATGCGCATACGTTGAACTTTTAAAGAGTTAAATTACCCCCCAAAACTACACGATAGATTAGAAATTTTGGGGTATTTTGTTTAAAAACACAACATAGACCGGAACTAAACTCACAGTATTAAGAAAATGCAACCTTGTAATTGTTTACATTTGTGTAGATAACTTAGCTGTTTTTCTTGTATTTAAGCGATTTGTTATAAGCGGCTATTATAGCGATTTCTGTTGATTTGCTCAATAACGATAACAATAAAATATAACAAAACCGTTAATAAGTACATATTTGCATGTTTTTTTTATAAGTCAAATCCTTTAATTACATTATTTATTATCAATTTTGCTATAAATAATAGTTTTATAACACTAATATAAATTGTTATAAATAAATTTCCTCTTAAACACTAAATTACAAAAGACCAATAAAATAATGGCAGAGTTTGTTTTTCGTTTTTTCTTTATCCTCCTCTCAATTACAACATGGGTATGTCTTCCACCGTAAAACCATCACGTTTAAGAAATATACACAACAAAATATAGCCATAATACCCGCCGGGTATAAACATCAAGATACCCAATATTAATAGGGGCCAAGCACGATCAGCATACTTTTCATTAAATACACCAGACGATACTAAAATACTAAAAGTCAAACAGGTCTGCAATAAAAGGCAAACAAAACATTCCATAAACGAAATCTAGCGCAATAACCTTCATGACTCACCGCTCCGGCCACAAAGAAAAACAATATAAATAATATTGTTTTCCAGGGGAATTTTCTTTGTGGTTCCACCCATTGTTCATCTACAAAGCCATCGGGTTGATCATGTTGCTCCTCCTCGTCAGGTTCACTACTTAATAGTTCATAAGAACCAGCATTTGTTCGGCGACGTGACATTTTTGCTTTTATTTCGAGATTACGTTTTGTATTTGTTTTGCTTCTTGTAATTACTTTTTTATAATGATTTACTGACTAAAATGTTTGATTGTTGCTATTTTTAATTGAAATACTTTTATCACAAAAGTTCTATAAATAAATGTAACAAAAAATAATTTCACAGATGTTTATTTTTCAGTTTTATAAGTAGAAACAAAACAATACACAACTGTCAAATTGCATTTTGTTTATGTCAGCTGATGGCTGTGTTCATTATACAAATGTCAGAAAATGGGTTACCATCGCAATTTAAAGCCAGCATAACGGAAATATGAGCAAAAATCCTGGACAACCTCTAAAAATTTCATAAAAATTTACATTTTTGTATATGATTGACAGAAATAAAAAAAAACAAACAACATACAGCTTTATATGGGAAATTTTGTTATTGTACTTAGTTTGCTTCTTTATAAAAACAAATACAGAGAAAGAGCAACATGTTAAAGGTGGAAACTAGGGTTCTATAAATCGACTTTCGAATAATCGAACAATCGACTTTTTGTCGAAAAAAGTCGAAAAGTCGAAGTCGACTATTTTGTTCCAAAAAAGTCGATAACTCGACTATCGTCCTATAAAAAAAGTCGAAAAGTCGACTTTGTAAATAAAAGTCGAAAAGTCAAAAAATCGGAAAGTCGAAAAGTCGAAAAAGTTGAAAAAGTCGAAAAAAAGTCGAAAAGTCGAAAAAAGTCGAAAAGTCGGAAAAAGTTCGAAAAGTCGAAAAAGTCGAAAAGAGTCGAAAAATTTTAAAAAAGTGGAAAAAGAGGTCAAAAATCTAAAATAGTCGGAAAAATTCGAAAAAAGTAAAAAATAGTCGAAAAAAAAGTCGAAATAATCGAAAATAGTCAAAAGTCGTAAAAAATCAAAAAGTCGAAAGTCCGGAAAAAGCCGAAAAGTCGGAAAAAGTCGGAAAAAAGTCGAAAAAAAGTCGAAAAAGTCGGAAGGAAAAGTCCGAAAAGTCCGACCATTTAATAAAATACTAAAAGTCGACTTTTAAATAAATGAAAAAGGTCGAAAAGTCGAAAAATCGACTTTTCATCAAATGGCAAAAGGCGAAGGTCGAAAAGTCGACTTTTAACGAAATGCCAACAAAGTCGAAAAGTCGACTTTTCGGTTTCACAACTATAGAACCCTAGTGGAAACACAACAAGTGTTTGTGCGTGGCAAACGCGTTTATAGGCTTCCGTCAAAAGTTGGATAGCGTATTTTCATTTAACAAGTTACACACTATAGTTTGTAACGCGTCTGCCGCGAAAAGTTCTGCAACTTTCAACTTTTGGCGCCTCGGCAGCTTGTCAAATCAGGGATGGAAATTTGTGAGTGTGAAACTAAGTAGGGATAGGAAAATATTATTTAAATTTTTTAATTTTATTAAGTAAATATGTGCTGTTATATGTAACTGTGATAATACCACAGTGGTATCAAGTTACTAATTATTTTGTGGTACTTTTTCATCATTCATTTGGCACTTTTTTTATTTTCTAATTATTATAGCATAAACAAAATACCAGTTGGAAGTGCCCTTGTATAGATTTCCATTCAATCAGGATGCTGCGTCTTTAATTCTATGTTTCTAGGTTTGAGTCTTTGTCGCTCCATCAGGATCTATATGACTTATCAAACCAATATACAATTTTTAAACGAACATTTTCTGACGATATCTGAGTCGCTATAACCGACATGTGGAAAATATGTGATCACTTTCAATTTAATTTATTTTAGTGAAAACCTAGGGCCAAAAGGATGAAAATTGACGATCACTTGGATTTTCCCTCAAAGTGTTATACCGAAAAGTCCTTCCAGTAAATCGATTGTGGCATTTCCTAACACTATAATTAATTTTAGCCTTCTAAGACCTTAATGATGAAACATTCCGTTGCAGACATTTGCCTAGCACTTGATTTAATATAAAATATAAATATAATATTTATTTTAAAATCAAGGTTATGTTAAACACGTGTTGAGAACAATTATTATTTAGTACTAAAACCGTATTACTCATACACATTTAGTTTAGTCCCAAATATGTACGTACGTAAATCTTTAATGGCTAGAATTTACAAATACGATTTATATTTTAAAACATGTATTAAATTTAAAATAAAATGTTTTTGTAGTTAGTTCATTGCTACGTTTTTTTTGCTTGTTCTTTTTCGGTTGGTTTAGTTGGCCAAGATGACTTAATATTTGTAGTTTTTTTTTTTTGCAGAAAAACTTCAACACGTGAAATGAAAGTGTTACAATTTACACTGTTTCCAATTGTATTTCAATAATGACATATTTTAGAGGTCAAATGTTGTTAGAAATTAAATTTATATAAGCACTTTGACAATAAAAACTACCGAACTGTTCACCGACACATTAAGTACTTTTCTTAGACTAGTCAGCAGATTAGTTAGTAGACATACCATAGATTAGTTCATAGAGTAGTTAATAAACTAGCCGACTAGTCCAAAAGTATCAAAAAGGCCAGCCCATAGACTTATTCAAACACTAGTCGAATAAACAAGTCCATAGACTACTTAGTAGACTATGTAAGGTTGATATAAGGATGTATACTACATGAAATCCGAAGAAATACATCTAGGTCTCTATCAGATCTGTTGTGCGCTCCTTTTTCATGGAAAATGTTTGTCGCCTTATGTTCAGAAACTGGACGTAATTCTTAATATCACTCCCAATATATTTGGATCTAATTTCGGCGAAAGTTGACAATGGCAGAAAATGGCACTAGAGTTTCACTGTCCTCTCTACATTCGTCTGAAAACGTCAAATTTCTAGGTTTTAAAATGAAACCCAGGCACGCATTGTCCCCCAGTTTACAGCATTTGGGGTAGCAACGGATTCCTACGGATATTTGCCTCCAATGTTCCGCATGACAATGACATACGATCTCCGATTAGTATTTCAATGTTATATTATTCTGTGTATGGTATGCGATCGGGCACTTCCGATGTTTCTGTATTGCCTTCAATATGTACAGTATACATTATGACGTCTCCTTTAACCGCCTATGATCGCCTAAGTTGTCAGGTCGTTCGGCTGTAAGTGCCATATCTTATATGTATAAGTTTCAATGGGTGGAATGGGTTGACATATTGCTCATGACATCACTTATACCCTAGTAGCATATGCACTGAACTCCCTGCATCAAAATTATGCGATTCTCCTCATACCTTAAGAAAAAACTATATAGATTATTCTCACATATGGACATCCATCCAAAAAATATTAAATGTGGAAATGCTGTTGCAACAATTAAGATACAATCAACAACAATACTTTTACTACTACTGTCACAAATTGTTGTACATTTAAGTTTATAGAAATTCGTCTTGTATGACCAGTATATATGTAGATATAGTCCATACTCTATTTCACTCATTCTCCTCTATTCCCGTTGTGACCTATTAGCTGTTGGCCGTTTTTATTTTCTTGTTCTTTTAATAGTTACTGTTTTGCTGCAGTTGTTTGTCGTCATCAGTGTATAGACTGTGATTCATACAGTTCTTGCTTTTTTCATTTCTTTAAGTCTGAGTATATACCTATACATATATGTATATGTATGTTTTATAGTTTGAACCAAAAACTTAAAAACCCTAAATTGGCATGTACAAGCCGTGTGATTTGTTTACTATGGATGAGTATTCGAACCTACTTGATATTCTGCTGGTGAATGTTTGGTTAAAAATGCCTGCAAAAAAGGTTTAATTTTTTGTCGAAAAAGGATTTGCAAAAAAAAAAAAGAACCATGCCAGTTTTGGCCATGACATTAGCACTATTATATGGACATATTTTGCATATGTATGTATATACCTCTCTGCATGTTTACACCCTACTGTAGGATTGGATTGTTATACGTTATAGCTAATATCACAGTAATTTTAATATCTGAATATCACGATCCCTTTTATACAAAAGATAGATTAGTTAGTCCGCTTGTAAAGCATCGATAAATTAGTCCAAAGATCCACAGAAGTGGGCCTAGCAGCAGGTCTGAAATTTTCTGACATACTGCTACACAAGAGGCATGTTTCCTTGGTGAAAGACCCTCATCTTGGTGTATTGCAATACCGGGGTAAAGAGGTGCTACCAGTACCTCTAGTCTGCCGGGACTGTAAACTGGTGGTGATCAAATGTATCCTCGGCATTTCTTGGAAGTGATTTGACATGGGGTCGAACCAGACAATCACATAATCTGCCTGTTGCCCGCAAGACTTTGTCCTGGCTGGTCAGTTGGTTTCGGTTCCTTTGGGATCCACGTAGTGGCTATGGTTTAAACCCAAAGTCGCCTTCCCGGAGAAGAATATGTCGGTTAAAGGACTGATGCACGGTGAAATCTATAATTCGGGTTAAGTTCGGTGCTGTAGCCGAAGTCAAAAGATACCCCACAGAGGAGTGGCTGTGGGACCAAACGTTGTAGGGGTTATGGATCGTACTCGCCCGTATTCCTAGAGTGAGTCGGATTAATGAGAAGTGTGCAGTGTTGAATGATGATGGATGAAAGGTAACTTATACAAGTGATAACATTGAATTTTCTTTCTTGGTCCAGGTATGTTAAGTGTAAACTCTGTTCATACCAGATTTACCACAGTGTGTCCTCTGTGAATAAGAACAAAGTCTCGGCTTATTTGATGGATTCGTACTTCGGTCTACCGGTTAAGTCTCTAGGTGCTGTTACCGACTCAACAGAGCTAAGAGACCCATCTGCGTGGTTGTAAACCGAAGTCATGTTTTTACATCTCCGACGTTAAACAACGGGTCAGCAATGGTCAGAGATTAAAAAGCTCGAGTACATGAGCTTTAAAGGGTATAAAATAATATTATAGGAATTACAAACGGAATGACAAACTTATATGTATGTTTGTATATACCATTCTCAAGAAGGGTATAATAAAGTCAATCTGTAATCACTTCCAAATGGTACAAACAGTTGAAATTCTTTTATATTCAATACAGACATAAAAATGAAATTTTAAAATTAAAGAAAATCTAAATGTTTAAATGTAGCGCTTTAAGTAGTCTTATCGATCACCTCAATTTAATCCAACATACATTAGTTTCTGAAACAAACTTTTCAAAAAGAAAATTGTCAGCAAACAAATGAACCGCAAACAAGTTGTTCAAAGCAACTTTCGTTTTCAATAGAAATTATTAGTGTTTCTATAATGACACAGATACATACATTCAGACATATCTAAATGATTAAACTAATTATAAATTAAATTAGTATTTCGAGGGACTATATTCAATAGTCTCTATCTAAATAATACAAGTTTTCAGGAGAGCAAAAAAAAACCGTTTTATTTCGCTAGTTCGTGAAATTTTTTAATTTTTTCTTTTACAATATATTTTTACGACCATATTCTAAACCATTATATAAAAAGAATTTTAATTTTTTGCATTATTTACAAAATTATTCACAAATTTATATCAGATAGAGCTTATTTTTCTACGAAAAGGTTCATTCAACCAACAGATAGAGAGTTTTCATGGAAACATAAAATTTTTATTTGAATTAAATCAATAAATATTATATTTTATACAATTTAATGGAGGAAAAGAAACCAAATTGTTGAAAAAGCAACAGATTATAATGTTTTGGTCCAAAATCAATGTTATAATGGTTAAACGCGACAATAAAATTGATTTAATTAGTATCATAATGAGCGATATCTCAAAAACTATTAGACTGATTGTAAATATTTTGACGGATTTGTGTTCAGCATGTCCAAATTATTAAGAAGACTTGTTTTGCAACAGAAAATTATCCAAAGGGATCGAGTTTGAAGCAATTTTGGATAAGATAGAGAGTTTTGCATTCAGAATTTTACTTTTTTTAAGATAGAGAAATTTAAAAAATGCTATAAAATTGCCAAAAAAATATTTTTTTTCTTTGAAATTTATATCACTGATGCGCGATAGTTTGCTGAATATTTTGCCATCAAAATCTCATTTTCATAAAATGACAGATAGCGACTATTGAATATAGTCCTCGATTTATTGTTTTACAAACACCTTATTGTACATGACTTGGCATCTATAAATGATGCTTAAATCAAATTTAAACAAATTAAGCAGGGGTTGCAAAATAATTGCTATTGGATTTTGGGGAATTTAAGGCAAACGTGTCGAAACATGATACATATCTAATCAAACGTTTATGCAAAAATTGTCTTATAATTTATTTGCTGCTGGATTTCAAAACAACTCTAACTGATAGCAACATTTTAAGCCCCAATTTTTTTACTTTTTATAAACTGTTTTTATTAATATGCAAATTTTATAATACGTCATTTTTTATCTTTGTGAAAAAATCAAACGGATACCTATTTAAAAAGAAACCCCAAAACCATGACCTGCTCAATAGTTGCCTCTTTAACTTAAATAATATTTACAGTGGGAAGCAAAAACTGTCCAGATGTTTTGTATTAAGAATGTAAGGTAATGAAAGTAATACAAATATAAGTGTATTATCAAATATATGTATTTTTTTATTTATTGAACATTATTCCTAATTATAAAGAACAAAAACTTATATAAATTTCTTCACAAAAAAATAAAAAATGGAAAAAACAAAAAATTCACTATTTGGACACTTCTGCACTGTTTGCGGAGTTTGTTGAAAATCACTTATTGTTTTCAATTTAATATTTCGTCCAAAGGCCTTTATTTTTAATTACGTTTTTAATACGTTTTGGCATACTCTCCACCAACTTTTGGATGATATCGCGGTCAATAGCTCTCCATTCATGTTGTATTCTCTCCCAAAGCTCGTCAACATTTTTGGTGGGTTTTCATATGCTATCAGCTTTCTTTTAACAATAGCCCATAAATTTTCTATTGGATTCAGGTCTGGGCTTTGTGCAGGCCAGTCCATTGTCCCAAAGTTTGGTTTTGTAGCCAGCTTTTAACTATTTTGGCAGTGTGCTTCGGATCCCCGTCTTGCTGAAAAACAACTTCTTCGGCTGGATAGGCACTCTGGTCAACAAAATCTGGTAAATTTGTGTGTAAAATATTCAAGTAATCCTCCTTCTTCATTATACCTTGGATTCTCACCAAGGGTCCAATATTCCACCAAGTAAAACATCCCCACACCATAATACTGCCGCCACCATGTTTCATCGTTTCCTTCACTTGGTGTTTTTGGATGCGCTCCTGAGGCCTATGCCAAAAATATTCTTTTCCATCAGACTGGTATCGGTTGACTTTCGTTTCATCACTCCAAATAACCCGTTTCCAATCATCTACTGTCCAATTTTTGTGGGTCTTACAGAATTGAAGGCGCCTTTTCACATTTCTGTCGGAAAGTGCTGGCTTTTTCTTTTCACACTGGCTACTAAACCAATTCTATTTAATGCGCGTCTGACCGTCCAGGAACTGACATCCTTACCAATACTTTTTGCAGCATTTTTAGGTGTTTTGGTGGCCTTATGATGTAACAAACGTTCAATGTGCCGGGCATCACCATCAGAAAGCAGTCTTGGTCGACCCCCTTTGTTATTATTGCAAGCTACATTACATCGGTTTTTATGTTTTTTACCGTGGATTTGCTTAAATTTAATCTTTCAGCAATTTTACGGCATGAGTAATTATTTTGCAACAAATTTATCACGTTGTTTTCAATGTCAGATGGCGTTTTTCTCATTTTGAAAGACCTTTTATTTTTTAATTAAAATTCACAAAATTATACTTCACAGGTGAATCAATAATGCGTAAATTAAGCAATAAAAGTTTGACAACGAAATATCAAAAAAAAAAAAAAAACAAAAAAAACTAACGGGTCAAATACTGTTATCTTTTAAGAAAGCAATATAGTGATATTAATTGTACAGTGCAAAAGTGTCCAAATAGTGAAGTTTTGTTTTTTCCATTTTTTATTTTTTGTGAAGAAATTTATATTAGTTTTTGTTCCTTATAATTCGGAATAATGTTCAATAAAATAAAAAAATACATATATTTGATAATACACCTATATTTGTATTACTTTCATTACCTTACATTCTTAATACAAAACATCTGGACAGTTTTGCTTCCCACTGTATGTATGTGCATGGCATTTTTGATTTAAAGATGACCATGTTACAAAAAACTTTTTTAAGTAAATATATAAAAAAAATACTGCTATAATATATTATATTAGATTTTAAACCTCCTAAATATTTTAAAGTAATATATCATCAGTGACGCATGCTACAGCAGGCTAAAGATACACAGTAAGTTTTGCAAGAAATCACTGTACATGTATTGACCGCTTTTTTACCAAACAACTTGCTTCTATAGAGCTCTAGCTCTAGGCGGACTGTATATGGAAAATCTGTAGATCCTTAAATATCGCTCTAAAAAGTGTAATCTGAAATTGTAGAACCTTAAATAACGCTCCAATTGGGAAATAATTGTGACATAAGAAAACAATATTCGAAAATAATTACTTCTATATCCGATAAAGAAAATCGTATAAGTAATGCAGACGGTATGTACTTAGTTGTCACTGAAAAGTAATTTGTTAAGTAAGTGCTAGTCATTACCAAGTTTTTTCTTTGACACTTATACGTACATACATATATATGTACATATACATACATATATTTGTGTTTCGTACCATTTTTTTATAAATTTTAACCTTTAAAATGCTTGTATGTAATACATGCGCTTATTCTAATGCAGTTGTCATTACTTTTGAAAAGAACCATATGAACTTTAGTTAACTCGAAAACAAAAACTAAATAATTAGAATAAAACAACAACAAGAAAACATACACAAAACAATTGTGACCATGAAATGTTGTAAGGGACAAACAAACAAACAAACACACACTTGAGGCATATGGTTGCCGGGACCAAAATAGTCCTACATTAATTTTTTTAACAACTTTCCAAAAGATTTGTTCTGTTGTTGTCATAGGAGCAAAACTGTTTAAAGGTACTCTGGTTTCTAAAATTCTAAGAATAACTTTAGATAAAGGCTCCTTTAATTTTACATGATTTTTAAAAACAAAACTTTTGGTGGCAACAGCGATATGTTTGTAAGTATTGTGCAACTTTTTATATTTAATACATTTAAATATACATACATATGGAAGTATATACCATATGTAAATACCTATATCGAATAATACATACACGTGTTTTAAATATAATTACTATTGCATTTACATGTAAATAGGTATATAAGTATGTTTGTAATTACCGACATAAAATGTATAATAAATAAATAAAAAATTCTTGTAAAATAACAGCAAAATATTCACATATTACACATTTTAGGAGTAGTGGTCTAAGCTATAGTACTACATATTTAATTATAAATATTTATTTACTCATCTCCTTAAGGGTTTAATTTATTGCCAGCAACTTTTTGTATAGAGTTGCCATGTGTATGTTTTTAAGATACCTAGCATACTTTAAGGCAAAAACATACTTATGTGAACATTTTCCATTACATGTTTGCAAAACAATAATCTATCTATCTATCTATCTATCTATCATCTATCTATCTATCTATCTATCTATCTATCTATCTATCTATCTATCTATCTATCTATCTATCTATCTATCTATCTATCTATCTATCTATCTATCTATCTATCTATCTATCTATCTATCTATCTATCTATCTATCTATCTATCTATCTATCTATCTATCTATCTATCTATCTATCTATCTATCTATCTATCTATCTATCTATCTATCTATCTATCTATCTATATCTATCTATCTATCTATCTATCTATCTATCTATCTATCTATCTATCTATCTATCTATCTATCTATCTATCTATCTATCTATCTATCTATCTATCTATCTATCTAGCTATCTATTATCTCTATTCTATCTATCTATCTATCTATCTATCTATCTATCTATCTATCTATCTCTATCTATCTATCTATCTATCTATCTATCTATCTATCTATCTATCTATCTATCTATCTATCTATCTATCTATCTATCTATCTATCTATCTATCTATCTATCTATCTATCTATCTATCTATCTATCTATCTATCTATCTATCTATCTATCTATCTATCTATCTATCTATCTATCTATCTATCTATCTATCTATCTATCTATCTATCTATCTATCTATCTATCTATCTATCTATCTATCTATCTATCTATCTATCTATCTATCTATCTATCTATCTATCTATCTATCTATCTATCTATCTATCTATCTATCTATCTATCATCTATCTATCTATCTATCTATCTATCTATCTATCTATCTAATCTATCTACTTCTATCTATCTATCTATCTATCTTCTATCTATCTATCTATCTATCTATCTACTATCTATCTATCTATCTATCTATCATCATCTATCTATCTATCTATTATCTATCTATCTATCTATCTATCTATCTACTATCTATCTATCTATCTATCTATCTATCGTCTATCTATCTATCATCTATCTATCTATCTATCTATCTATCTATCTATCTATCTATCTATCTATCTATCTATCTATCTATCTATCTATCTATCTAGCTATCTATCTATTCTATCTATCTATCTATCTATCTATCTATCTATCTATCTATCTATCTAGCTATCTTATCTATCTATCTTATCTATCTAATCTATCTATCTATCTATCTATCGATCTATCTATCCATCTTATCTATCTATCTATCTATCTATCTATCTATCTATCTATCTATCTGTGTTAATTATCTACCAAATTATTATTATAAAATGAAACAATGTTGGCAATATGAAAAATTTTACAACTGATTTTAACACATACCAACAACATGTGTCTATTGCGTGCCAACATGGCGTCAAATTGGCGTTTGTGCCACAATTTTTAGCTACAAGCTAAATAAAGTAAATCGCGTGATACCATTGTATTGTGTGCAAAGTTAAGAAAACAACAAAAATGTAACCAAACAAAATATAAAACCAAATGCCGTAAAAACGCCAAAAAATAGAATAGAATATTATTAGCCACCCTAAAATTTCATAAACGATTGAATGGGTTAGAGGCTCCTTGCCTTTTGAAAAGATTAAAATATAACGAATTTTTGCAAAAGACTAAAACAATATGGCGTAAATACTGTTAGAACAAAAAAGAAAGAAAGAAGTGTCAACACAAACACACACGCATTTCATGGTATGGCAATTTAAATAGTTATTTGCTTAGAAAATTCCTTTAATTCAAATGAAAGTCCTTTTAGAGCTTTTAACATTGACCTTGAAAATAAAATAACATAACAAACAAACGTACATACATAAATGATTGTATTTTTAAATTTTCACAAAACAAAGTTGTACATGGAGTATTAAATTTATTTGTATTTCCTTTGGCCCCATTTATTTGTCGCCGGTTTTAGGATAGAAGTAATAAATAAAGTTGTAAGTGTTTTGTTTTTTTACTGCTCTTTTTTTGGCAATACGCAGAATATGGGTTTTTGTTATTAACTAAACATATAGTATAGAAGATTTTTATAAAAATGCCAATTCACACTCTTAGTCTTTTGTATAACTAAAGAAATGTTTAAATACTTAATACAAATTACATATAGTACCATTGGAACTTTCAAATCTTGCCGTCCCTGCCTCGAAAACAAAACGTACATACAAATGTATATTGTGTCATAGTATTTATTAGTGCTTTTATTTTCTTTTCTTTTTGGCCAATGTCAAAATTGCGTGACGCATTTTATCATTTTAAGCAGAAATGTTTATTTATTTATTTTTTGTTTTCTTACTTTTTGTTCATTTTAAGGATGTTTTGCCACTTTCTGTCATTAATCAAAAGAACCTTTAAGAGACGAAAAGTTAGTCTGTTAATTATAGGCCATATTTAATAGTGACATGCCAACCAAGCCAACAGGTCACAAAAAAAGCAATAACCACACGTAATTAATTTAAGACCCATTCAAAATATTATTACAAAATTACGAGCGACTAATAAGGCGTAAAGGGTTATTAATTAAATCAGCACTGATTGACCTTGAAAAATTACGAGTTGCTAATGGCGGAGTTTTAAAGTAGTCAGAGATTTAGATCTAAGAGAATTGTGTAAAGCAGATCGTACTACATGGATACCTCTAGTGACCAACAGAGATAGAACTTTGACCCGAAGAATATTTAGGATTTCGGTAAGGCTCTATTAAAATTTAGAAACTATCAATTTCTTGGAACAGGTTATTGGTCAGAGTTGATAATGTCGGAGTTTTAAAGTAGTCAGACTTTGTTTTAAGAGGGTTGTGTAATTTGGTTACACGTACTTCCCTTCTTACCAGAATAATTTTTAGGATTTAGGAAAGGCTGCATTAAAATTTAGACACTATTAATTTCCTAGACCAGATGGCATTCTTCCTTATGTATATATCATTCCATCCTCATGGATACCTCTAGTTACAAACAGAGATACAACTTTTACCAGAAGAATCTTTAGGATTTAAGAATGACTTTATTAAATCTGATTGTTACTGGGTCGATCTTGTAAGATTTGTTACAGGATACTGTGGTCTCAGATCTGTCATGGGACAATATAGTTTAAGCTCAGGCGGAACTGCTTAGTCAACATAAATTAATCCCGGTCGAAAACCTACCTTACCATGGAGTGTTTGAAGAAAAGATTGGTAGTTGAAGAAAATTTTGTAAAATAGGTCAGCCAAGGGTCACCTGACCTCTTATTGTCGTATGAAGTTAGAGTGAGTGTTGTAATGGAAAGTTTGACTACATTGGATGAATGAAATATTCGCCTATTTATAGGCAGTTTAATTTGATGTTGTTTTTAACTGTGTCGGCCTTGGAATACTAGGAAGAGTTGTAACAGGATACTAGGGTCTCAGATCTTTCATAGGACAATATAGTTTTAGCTCAGGCGCTTAGTCAACATAAACATACTCCATCTTTATCTTACTAATGAGTGATTGAAGAGAAAGATTGATAGTTAAAGATGTCGTGCAGCCGAGGGTCACTTAAGACCCAATGGCCGTATGATGTTAGATTGAGTGATTCCATCCACTTTAACCTATTTGAATGAATCAGTAACGTGCAATTTCGACGACAAATTTTCGTGAAAATCACTTTGACAATGAACGTGCTAATTGTCTGATTAATATGGATTATGGAGGACTTTGATCGGCAGTTTGATCTGATGTTGCTTGTTACTGGGTCGGCCTTGTAATACTAGGAAGATTGTTATTGGATACTATGGTCTCAGATCTTTCATAGAACAATATAGTTTTTAGCTCAGGCGGAACTGCTTAGTCAACATAAATAAATCTCAGTCGGAAACCTATTCCATCATCATCTTTACTAAGGTGTGCATGACAAAATATATTGGTAGTTTAAGAATCTTTGTGATATCGGGCAGCCAAGGGGTACTTAAGACTAAGACCTTATTGTCGTATAAAGTTAAATTGAGTGTTGTAATGGAATGTTTGACAATTAACGTGCTAATTGTCTGATCAATTGGAATTATGGAGGCCTATTTATCGGGATTTGAATTTGATGTTTTTTGTTACTGGATCGGCCTTGAAATACAAGGAAGATTTGCTGCAGGATAATGTGTCTCAGATCTGAAAATAGTTTTAACCGAGGCGAAAATTCTTAGTCAACATAAATTGGTGTTCCACATTTGAGAGAAATTTTAATATCTGCAGATTATATAGTCGCTAGATTCTGGGCCTTCAGGGATATACAAATTAAACAGGATTTTTTATTATTTATGAACTATCGGTACTTTTTTCTTCTTTGAGAAATTTCCATTTGAGAATATATGTTTTATTGGAAATATAATTTATTAGGAAATAGAATTTAACATTAACTTAAATTTAATATAAACATATGATTTTTATTGAGAATGATTGATTATGAACAAACAAACTAAAACCAACAACATATGATTTTTAACTTATACACAAACACTTGTAACTAAAGCTTATTTATACATACACAAATTAAATACATACATACAACAACATTATGATAAATATGTATACATACATAAATATTTATGTAAAGTTCATATATATTTATGTACATAAAAATGTCTAAAAGTATACAGACACATAAATGTTTTTCCCGATTTTTTTTTGCAAAGAGGATTTCCAATTGTTATTCATACGGCAAAGCAACAACATTAAATATAGATACATACATATAGACATAATTGTACATACATATCTATGTTTTAGTTCTTCTTTATTAATCGGCCCTATATTGTTGTTGTTGTTGTTCTATATCTTTGAGTAATAA